>NC_089796.1:57876362-58176362 GCF_040412425.1 Macrobrachium rosenbergii
GCATAACGTTTTTAATATCTAACTAAAATTACAATATTTATTAGCTATCTTATCAATAAGCATTTCTGGGGTCGTACCGAAATTATAGTCGATCATATAGACTGTGTATGAGCCTACTGACATACAGAACTTAGATTGGATGTCAGGATTACACAAGCACTCGCGCACATGCCATTAAAACAAGTTTGAGTGGCTCATTTTATCGGTATTCCTAATGTTATGAATGTCAGCTGATTATGTATTGTATGAAAATAATGATGCTAAGCTATCTACTTCATTCATTATAGAATTGCCTCTCTGTTAATAATCATAATGACAACCGTAACGGGCGTTCTCCTCCAGGGTATAGCCAATCTAACTTTTCAAGATATCATTGGCTATTCACTGCATCCTCTCTCTCTCTCTCTCTCTCTCTCTCTCTCTCTCTCTCTCTCTCTCTCTCTCTCTCTCTCTCTCTCTCTCTCTCTCTCTCTCTCTCTCTCTCATAGCCTTTATCATGAATACTAATAATGATAAAATAATGACGACAGAAATGTCGCCGATGATGACGATTTTTTGATCATTTAGATGGCAGCTTTCGGCAGTTTTATAGAATTAAGAAACGAAGGTTCTTTCAAGTAACTGGAGGTCAAAATAAGATTAATCGTGTCTTCTGAGCACTTATAACAAAAAAATGTAATAAAGAGAGAGAGGATTATGTGAAGAATAAACTTGTGAAAATGTAGCACATGGAAGGTTAATGTATGGTGGAAGAAAAACGAAAAGCTTTTAATTCAAGAGCATGGTAGGCTATCTTCCTTCTCGATACAAAAGTACGATCCCTTGTTAGCATCTTATCGTATCTGCTAGTTACTTGTTTTTACTTACTATGAATAAAGTTTTCTCGAGAAAAATATATTCATGAATATCATTATTCATTCTGTTTTAGCCAATGAAAGCAGAACACTTTTTGGAGTACGCAACTGAAACTTTGCATTCTCGCATCCACAAAAATGTCAGAACTTATGCTCTCTGATTAAAGATCAAACAAAATGTCTTAACGACAATTTATGATAATAAATAATAACACCATCTGCGAAGAAAACTTGTTCCGTTCCCAAATTGACAAATTGGTGCTAAACACCTGTCTGTTGACCTCATTTCACACTATCGGTCAACGTCAGCAGCCCAAGGACTAGCCCAGTTCAGTGACTTCATCTCCCGTTTTCCCAGATTCCAATGACCTCCGATACTTCAGAAGAGCAGTCAGCTAATTCTCTGAGTTAGAAATTGTTCAGTTTCTACCATATTCTTCTCCATTGACCCCTTCATCCCCACCATATCCACCAAGGGCCTTTATGGAAATTCATAAATCTACCTCCGCCGACAGGATCCCAGCTGACACCACCATGTACTCTCACTGGGAAGTTTGAAGGACATGTCCAAGCCATCTCCATCTTTTTTACATCAGCAGAAGAGGTGTATAATATCTTCAACTGATAAACAATCTGCCAGTTCATGACTGTGCATGGCTTGAAATGTATTCTGCTTCACCTTTTTATGTGACAATAAAGGGAAGCAAACCAACTGGGGGTCTTGCTAGATTAATGGGGCATACTAGGATGATATGCAACTTACCTTAATTACTACAAAAATCTGGACTCTGGCCTTGAGGTCAGCTAAAATTATAAACAACAAAATATGGCTGAAGGCCTACTTCAAGAGGGGAATGATTAGATAAACTCTGGGGTTTAACTTAATTTTATTTACAAAGAAAACATATCAGAAGAATGGTAGTGTAATTCTGGTGTAATAAGATGAAGAGCAAATGCCTGGGAATTTCCTGGAGGAAATACAATGGGATGCCCACTTCAAAGGGCATTGAAAACGAGGTAGTGGGGACCACTACACACACAAGATGATAAGCAGATACACAGCTGAATAATTCCTAATCTGCAATCGAAACACTAATGGTTACTCAACTGAAACTAGCACTGTAATGAAGGAATAGAGGAATTGCATAGAAGATGCCTAGACTGAACTCAATTCCAGTGACTCGAATATCATACGATTACGTTACACTTCTCGTCAGTGCTTTGTAAATTAAACAGCACTAAATATAAAAAGCAATACAGATCTCACTGTAGGTATATCACACTATGAAAAGAAACAGAAATTTGTTAAAGGCGAATAGGTAACGTGACTGATGAAAAACCTTAAACCCTGGTACTTAACTTTATTTAGGAGCTGAAGTTCTATTCTTATGAGGGCCAGTGAGAGGGAGGGGAAGTGAATAAGTTCACAACAAGAGTTACTTTGGTTACTGCCAGCCACCTGTTGGAAATAGGCAGTTTAATGGAGCAGGGGACATGACATCCGTCCCATGTTGCTGCTTGAGCAATTCTGAGGCCGAGCGTCACTCTCCAAGACCCTTCATAGCTTCGGGAATTACATTTTTCCTCTTCCTAGGTGGTGCTGCGATCGTGACAGCATGGCTGCAGTTTCAAGATGGCAGAACGCGTGTGTTCAGCCCACCAGCTGACCTGCCTCGAGCAACGAATAGTTCTGATTGGGTCTGCACCTGGAATTTAAGGAATTCTGGCAGCACTTGGACACGAAAGAGATTAAAGTGGTTTCCCCCTAAAGGCAGTGGTGAGAGAGGTTATAGAAGTGAATTTGCCAACAGTGAATCACACTAAAATAAATTTATTAATTGCTTAGTCCTTATTTCATTTGACTTATTGACTGGAAGATGGCATATAAGAGGATAATCTTGATAATATATATGTGTATATGTATATATATATGTATATATATATAGTATATACATATATATATATATATATATATATATATATATATATATATATATATTGTCATTTATGATGTGTAACAAGTACCTGATTATTACACAACTAATCACATAATTCAAAAATTTGCTTCACTTCAGCCAGATACCTGAACTCTCATAACAATAAAAATTACGACCGAGTACTCTAAAGGTAACAGTGATCCCTTAAAAAGCTCATTAAAAACTGGAAAAATCAAACTAATTTTATCAAAAGAAGTGTGAGGTATCAACAATTAAACAAGAAATATACTAGAGTAAAAGGGCATCACTTCATCAAACAACTTTAACTGTTTTCCTGGTCTTAATTCACTTCAGCAAAACTAAAGGAACAAAACCTGTTTATCACTTTGCCTTATGCACACAATTAATCCTATTCACTGGTGGTCAGTAAATGAAACCCTGTTTTTAAAAACATTAAATACAAAAATTTATTTTTAAATTCAAAATTTATAATCAGAATTCACAAACTGAAAAATTTTACTATTACTTGAAAACAACACAAAATTTAATTAATTCTTGAGTTAAATTATTAAACAAAACTAAATCACAGAAAACTTTAATTTATCAAGAAATTAAGTTAATCAAGCAAAATTTAAACTATCAAGAATTACTCAAGATCTGAAAAGTAAATCTTAATAAATGAGAATTAAATCAAGTATACAATGTTAAATTATTAAGAAATATTTGAAATGCTAAGTAAATAAATGTTAAATCACCAATATATATAATGTGAAAAATCAAGAGATTGCAAGCACAAGAATACACAAAAATACACAAAAGATTTATCAATAATAATTTCACTGAGGCAAAAATTCTCTTAATACTGTATACCTTATTATACCATGGTAATGATAAGTAAAATTCACTTACCTTACACAAGCTTGTGAAAACCATTGTAAAATCAAAGCTGCTTTAGATTCACAAAACACTTTTTTATAAGGCGCCATTGTAGTCCCCACTCAATGCTTTCTCTGTGGAGAACATTCCATTTTCTGCTGTGCCTTTCCGTGACCTAAGGTTGAGCGGAATATATATTTATATCATCACAATTATAAACTATGTATATATTGTCATTCCAAGCAATCATTTATTATGTACAAGTAACAAGATATTTATTTCATATGTCAGACATTGTTTATCACTATGTTCTCTGTATAGGCCTGTCCTGTTTTTAAGGAACTAGTTTAACCTCAGGTCACCTGTAAATCTTTGTACCAGCGGTCTCTGAGCACTACACAGACATCTGCATCCCGCTTTATAAGCAGCTATTTTTTATCAATAAATCAGCAGTACTTGTCTCTCTGCACATTATTTCGCACCTCTCTCACACCATCACAGATTTCCTACAATTCAGATCTCAAAAGTTAAGATTAACACCAAATGCAGTGACTACCCTAACACTTTACATTAATAATTACTCTCATTTGAAGAGAGAGAGAGAGAGAGAGAGAGAGAGAGAGAGAGGGGGAAAGGGGGAACCAAACTGATTGGTCTCTGAAATCAGAATGAGCATTTTATGATTCCAGTAGGAAATAAAAAAATCAGATGGTGTCATTAAGGCATTTTGGGAATGAGATACGAGAGAAAGTTCTAGAAAAAGGAAGGTGACGTCACTTTTAGCAAAATGTTTTGAACACAATCAGGACAATCCATGATCAGAGCAATGTAATCTTAAACATGACACAATTGCCACATGCTTCGGTGCAACACTTGTTCGCATTTCTCAAAAGTACACGTCTTTACCAGAAAATCATACAGAATACATGTAACATTGTGGAATCATTAGTCTTCTTCTCATATGGGGCAAAGCTTTTACAGAAGTCTTTACACGGTCAAATAGACTGCAACTGGCTAATTATGACTGGCATGTTTTAAAAACAAAATGAAAAACCCGAGTTGGTTTCCAGAACGGAGCAGCGATTGTTATCTCGACCTGTCAGTGCTTTATCTTTTGCGATGACAGCTGAATTCACTTCAGCCTTCGCAGAACACACACATGTGTTGCTCATATACTACGCTACTATTAAAAATGTATTATTAACTCTAAATTACACTGTTAAGTTATCTAAATCACTAATTCTTTCAAGATCTGATACAACACTACATATGATATTTCAACAATTTTTATTATTATACACATAACCCATGATAAATAGAAGAGTAAATATATCAAAACTATAGGATGATATACATATTACAAGGCAACATCATGAAAATATATATATATATATATATATATATATATATATATATATATATATATATATATATGTGTGTGTGTGTGTGTGTGTGTGTGTGTGTGTGTGTGTGTGTGTATAGCTGGAGTGTCAAACTATAAATTGTGACCAAACACCATTCTCTGCTGAATCCTCGAGACTTGATGAATTCTTTAATGTTCTCTGTTGTTCGAGAATAATAAATAATATACGTTGATTGCATACATAAGTTTAGTTTGAAGAAACAAAATGGGTAATAAGATAGTAATAAAATTGTATTGATTATTAATGTTTAAAAGTGTTTAAATTACGATTTTCTTTGAGGTTTTATGTACTCTGTTTATCCAAGATTTTTCCAGATTGCCCAAGTTGACTAAGATTACGTAATTTCAACTTGTGGTAATAAAGTACAAATGCTAGAATTGTAAAAACGTCTTCTTTACCTATTAATTACGATCATGTATCGCATCTGTTAAAGCAGCAAGAATCTCATATATATATTTGTATGTAGAATTTCCTGGCCTTTTCGCCAATATATATTTTATCACTGTATGTACATTATGTCCCTTGTTATTATTATTTGATTGACTGTTAACAAACACAAATTGCTCTCACTCAGCATGCAGGTCAAGGAGACCTGGGATCGGGCACCATGTTTCCATCTGCGTGCTGCTATGTATACCTTATGCCCAGGTAATAAATCAATCAGTACCCAGTTCTGTCTTCTTTGACCTCACAACTGGTGACCGAGGAGCAACGGTAAACACAGCGGTTTTTGCTTCCGCCACAACAGACCACTACGGCCGCTTTACCTTTCAGAGAGCCTTTAATGGAACCATACAGCCACAAAGTCTAGACCTCTGAAAGCGCCTTCCTGAGAGAACACCACACCACTAACGGACCACCACGGCGTACCTTCTTCAGGTATGTTCTGGCGTTCTCGAACGGTTTGGCCCTGCCATTTACGATTCATGGCAAATGTATTCAGAAGTCATTAATGGCCCCACACTGCATATAGTTTTGACTTCTGACGAGCCCCAAACACCATAAACAGACTAAATACGGAGCTTATTTCGCTTTTTGGTGTGAGTCAGAATGTCAGACACTAAGGTAGAAAGTCATTCCAAGAACACAGATCCTCTGCATCCCTCTGCCTTCAAGGCAGCATAACTTAGCGGCGAAACTGCCACTGTTCTGGGAAAAATACGTGATCCTGGTCCTGCAGGCAGACATCCATTTCTGTATAGCTAAAGTCACAGACGAGGAAACCAAAGCGGACATCACCATGACAGCGCTGCCGGAGGAGGTCTTCAACAGAATCAGCCCATGGTTGGACTCACAGCCGGGCAAAGTCAAGTACGAAGACCTACGAAAGAAACTAATTGACACGCACTCCATGCCCGTCCCAGAGAGAGTCCAACCTGACCTGATGAACCAGCCCCTGGGGGATGCATCACCCGGGGATGCCTGGGACAAACTAAGAGGTCTCCTGATGCTGCCGGGCTTCGACTCAGACGGAGGAGGGAGATCAGCTTGTCGAGGGAAATATTCCTATGGCGCCTTCCGCAGGAGGTGAGGGCACAAATCATGGAAGCAGACTTGCTCTCGATGGACGAATTGGTGAGCCTCGCACACAAACTCCACAAGGCCGTCAGGGCCTTCAAGCACACCATAACACCTGCAGCCTGGTAGCAGAAGAAGCCAAAGAGAGGGATACAAACGCGGTATACAGGAAGAAGGCGCCGGTGCAGCAGCAGAAGACAAGGACAAATCCAGCCTGGTGTTACTTCCATCAGAGGTTCGGAAAGGACGACAAGAATTGCAGAGCCCCCTGTTGTTTTATAAGAAACTACGAAGGTGGCCACCCATAGCAGCAGTGGCTGCAAACCTTAGAGAATACCAGCCAATAGGATTCTTCATCCATGACGCCATATCGGGACGACGGGTGCTGATAGACATGGGGGCTATGCAGTCGGTATTTCCACTGTCGGGGGAGGACTGCGACCGCACGTCCAGCACCGCAGCCACACTAGTGGCCTCAAATGGAAGCCCCATCCGCTGCTAGGTAACTCGAACCCACGGAATATCCATCCTGGGCCATAAATATGAATGGCCCTCCATCATTGTGGATGTCAAGTTTCCCTTACTAGGCACTGATTTCCTCACACAACACGGACTGCTGGTAGACGTTGGCTGAAAACGCCTGCTGGATACCGGAACCTGCTGCTCCCGACCACTCTCGGAAGGACCAGGAATGCCCGCCATATGCTCCATCTCATCAAACAAATACAGCCCCTCCTGCACGAATTCCCAGATGTCTTCAAGCCAGAACTGCGTCAGGTGCCAGGTACCCAAGCTAAGCATGGCATCCATCACCACATCACAACCACACATGCCAAGTTCCATCGCCTGCTGCCCAAGAAACTCCAGGATGTTAAATGAGCATTCGCTGAGATGGAAAGGATGGGTATCTGCTAAAAGGCATCGAGTCCATGGGCATCACCCCTCCACATGGTGAAGAAACCAGACAGTTCCTGGAGGCCGTATAGGGACTATCGTCGGCTGAACCTAGTGACAACACGGGACCACTACCCCTGCCAAACATACAGAACCTAACAAGAGCCCTACACGGGGCCAAGATATCCACAAAAATGGATTTGCTCAAGTCCTATTTTCAGGTGCCAGTGCATCCTGACAACGTTCCGAAGACAGCCATCATCACGCCTTTCGGGACATAAACCTTCTCCTACTCCACCTTCGGCCTCAGGAACGCCGGGGCCACATTCCAGCGCCTGATGGACATCATCTTGGGGACCTACCTTTCTGCGTCTGGTACGTGGACAACATCCCGATCTTCTCCAAGTCCCCGGAGGAGCACCTGGGTCATGTCCGGGCTGTGCTGAAACGCCTTCAGGAGAACGGATTGGTCGTCAGATTCAACAAATGTACCCGAGTGAAGAAGGTAGACTTCCTTTATTACATGGCCCTCTGACAGGTGTCGCCCCATGGCCTCAAGGTGGATGCAGTGAAGGATTTTTCCAACACCAAAACGATCAAGTCCTGCAGGAGTTCCTCGGCAGCTGGTCTACTACTACAACGATTTGTGCCGACATTGCCAGCATCATGTATTCCCTAACTGGAGTGCTAAAGGGGAAGCCAAAAGCACTGACTTGGGAAGGCCCGCAGCAAAAGACGTTCGAACAGACGAAGGCAGCCCTCGCCAAAGCCACCACCTTAACATATCAAGACCCCACCTCCCCCCTGAGACTTACCACCGACATCAGCAATATCGCTTGCAGACCCGTGCTGGAGCAGATAGTAGACAGTTTCCCCAGCCTGCTTGCGTTTTTTAGCCGCAAGTTAAAGCCACCAGAGACCTGCTACAGCCCATTCGACAGGGAGCTGCTGGCAACCTACCAAGCCATGCGGCACTTCAAGTACCTCTTGAACGGAAGCCCATTCACCATCCTGACAGACCACAAGCTGCTGGTACACGCGTTCACGAAGGCAAGAGATGCATGGTCGGCAAGACAGCAATGGCACCTGGCTGCTATCTCTGAATTCAGATGCAACATCAGTTATATCCCTGGCAAGATAAAACCTCGAGGCCGACGCCTATCAAGGATTGAAATAAATTCAGTCCACCTGGGCATAGACTACAAAGACCTGGTGAAGGAACAGGCCACAGACCCGGAAACGGCAGCTTACCGCACGGCACTTAACACACTGAAACGGGAATACGTGCCAATGGGTGAATCTGGATCGAAACTTCTCTGCGACACCAGCACAGGCCACCCACGCCCCTGATACCTGTGTCATGAAGAAATCAGGCATTCGACATTGTCCACGGGCTGTCCCATTCATCAGGATGAACAACAATGCACCTGATGACAGAGAAGTTCATGTGGCACGGGATCAGGAAGGACGCACGAGAATGGGCAAAGAACTGCATACCGTGCCAAACAAGTAAGATCACAAGGCACATGGAATTAGGCATTGGAGACTACCCTCAACCACAATGGCATTTCGGGCACATCCATGTAGATTTTGTAGGACCTCTGCTGCAACCAGGGGACACCAGATACCTCCTGACAGTCATAGACCGTTCCACAAGATGGCTGGAAGCAACCCCAATGGCAGAAGCATCAACAAGCGCCTGCGTGGAAACCCTACTATCAAGTTGGAAAAGCCATTTTGGTGTGCCAGACGATATAACTGTAAGAGACCCATCGCACCGATAGCAGTCTCTTTTGAGCACACATGTGCGTTTGTGCATCATACCTTCGGAGGGACCCAGACAGAGAAAAACAAGAGCATCCCGTTTCTCTCTCTCTCTCAAGAACGCGAACTTCTACCATACAATATTTCCGTCTGTTTCTCTAACCATTGTTGTCTCAATTTATGTATTAATCACCAATACTTGCATTGCCATGCAAGCATTCTAATCATGTACTCATAATGTTCCACCGAATCTTCTGTATCAAACTGTATGTATGTTTCTGTTTGTGAAGGCGCCAAAAGTCTCGCCATTTCACATATATTATGCTACTGCATTGTATTCATTAATCTGTCTCGAATCTCATGCAATTGGCCATATGTAGAATTTCCTGGCCTTTCCATTGATATATATTTTATCACTGTACGTTTATTATGTCTCTCACAATCGCCATCTGTTTGTCTGCCGACAAACACAGATGTCTAAAACATTACCTCTGTTTTGCTCTGTCTGTGTGTAGATGCTACTTTGCGGCTTTCACCAGCCAATAACAACTTCGAAGGTTCTGTACATTCATTCAGTAAGGAACCACCAATAAACCAGTCAACACCCAGCCAGTATGTCACTCTCTCGTGTCCTTACACTGGTGACCCCAGAGTGACACGAAGGAGCCGATGGCAGACGTCTGACCCAAGATGACGACCCACGCGCCAACGAAGCCTTCGCCGCCTCCCCGCTTTCCGCTGTTCCCGAGTCTTCAATAGATGTCCGACCCTCCGAGATGACCCACCCCACCACCGGAGCCCTGGACGCCTCCTCCAGGAAGCCTGAAGCTGCCCCCGAACTCGTACCGGACAAGCTGACCAATGAAGGACCAGCCGACATTATCCTTCAGCTTGCTGCCGCCCCCCTCGAGCTGGCTACTGAAGGATCAGCTGGCTGTCATCCTTCAGCCTACTGCCGTCCCCCTCAAGCTGGCTACCGAAGGATCATCCGACAACGTCCTTCAACCCGCTACCATCCTCCTCAAGTTCCTGCCGGCCGGTGCCGCCCTTCAGCCTCCTACCTGCCCCAAGCCCAAGCCCCTTGCGCCCATTCCAGTTGTCAGCAAGACGATTTCCGCATCGACGCCTTGCTTGGGTGGGGGCAGTATTGTAAGATACCCATCGCACCGATGGTGGTCTCTTTCAAGCACACGTGTGTTCGTGTGTCATACCTTCGGAGGGACCCAGACAGAGAAAAACAAGAGCATCCCATTTTCTCTCTCTCTCAAGGAACGCAACTTCTACCATACAATATTTCCGTCTGTTTCTCCCTAACCATTGTTGTCTCAATTTATGTACCCAATCACTAATACTTGCATTGCCATGCAAGCATTCTAATCATGTACTCTAAATGTTCCACCGAATCTTCTGTATCAAACTGTATGAATGTTTCTGTTTGTGAAGACACCAAACGTCTCACCATTTCACATATATTATGCTACTGCATTGTATTCATTAATCTGTCTCGAATCTCATGCACCTGTGCCATGTGTGGAATTTCCTGGGTCTTCCATTGATATATGTTTTATCACTGTATGTTTATTATGTCTCTCCCAATCGCCATCTGTTAGTCTGCCGACAAACACAGATGTCCGAAACATTACCTCTGTTTTGCTCTGTCTGTGTGTAGATGCTACTTTGCGGCTCGCACCAGCCACTAACAGCTTCGAAGACTCTGTACATTCATTCAGTAAGGAACCACCAATAAACCAGTCAACACCCAGCCAGTATATTACTCAGTCCTGTCCTTACATAACTACAGACAGGGGCCCAGCATTCTTGTCAGAACTCTGGGTCTCCCTGGCATGCCTGATGGGGACAACACTCCACAGTAAGATAGCATACAACCCTGCAGCCAACGGTGTGGTGGAAAGGACCCACCATTAATTGAAAGCAGCTCTGATGGCATGTTGTACTGACGAGAATTGGAAGGTGCAGCTGCCTGGGGTCCTGCTGGGTCTCCACACCGCACGAGGGGCAAACAGCAAGGAATCTCCCGCAGAAAAAGTCTGTGGCGAAGCATTGGCCATACCTGGAGAATTCTTCCCCAAGGAGCTAGACGACCCGGATACACCCCTTCCAAGATGAAGAGAAATTGCAAAGAAGTTCGCACCCTGCCAGAAGACTTTCGCAGACAGGATCCATAACTCCAGCCCAGAAGGCCTGAAAACCTGTACACACGTCTTCATGAGTCACGACGCCCACCGCCCACCCTTGACCAGACCATACAGAGGACCATACCACCAAGTCATAAGTAGAACATCCAAGGCCTAACTCATCAATATCCATGAGCGGGAAGACCGGATTTCTATCGACAGGTTAAAGCCAGCCTTCCTAATGGACAGCGGAACCTGGGAGGAAACCGGCAGACGTCCCAGAATTCCTCCACAAAACAAGACCTCAGATGAAGAGATCGGCATCCCGAAACGAGGCCGAGGACGTCCCAAGGGCCGCACTAAGGATGTCATCCACCCGGCAAAACCGCCGGACGACTCAGCAGATATCAAGAACTCTGGGTTGGCTCCTGCTCCCAAGAAGATACCGTGATTAACATTCAACAGATCTTATAATCATTATTTCATAATAATTGTCTTGGGAGGGGGATTACTTGTAAAGACGTCTTCTTTACCCATTAATTACGATCATGTATCGCATCTATCAACACAGCATGAATCTCATGTATATATTTGTATGTAGAATTTCCTGGCCTTTTTGCCAATATATATATTTTATCACTGTGTGTACATTATGTCTCTTGTTATTGTTATATGATTGGCTGTTAACAAACAAATTGCTCTCACTCAACGTGCAGGTCACAGAAACCTGGGGTCAGGCACCACGTTTCCGTCCGCACACTGCTATGTATACCTTATGCCCAGGTAATAAATCAGTCAGTACCCAGTTCTGTCTTCTTTGACCTCACAGAATCAATGAGATCTGAAAGCAACTTAATATATTAGCCGAGGAGCAAAAGGGAGAGGGCAGACGTACAGAAGGCAACCGTGACAGCTCTTATCCAGTTGTTTTACGCAAAAGGAGAATACAGTGATTCAGTTCAAAGGAATTTGTTTTAGCGTTAGTTGGGACAAGGAGTATTGTTCTAAGGCGAGGACCCTGTCAGACCACTCCATGAGTTACAAATGGACTGTATGAAGCACATTTGGTCTTTTACTGTGTTTTAATTCCATCATTTTTAAAGCCACGGGCCACTGCCACCATCGAGCCTCCTTTCGTACATTTTGTGATACTGAGCATGGGTCATGAGTGCGTGATAAATTGAGAGAGAGGTACTCACGCTGAAAGTGGCCAGGATCTTCCGTGAAGGTGCTTTCTGTTTGGTTGAACACCTCTCGACGTCAACAGTATGAGGGAGCTCCAGAAGAGGGTCCAGATGGAGCTCTATTGGATAGCTTCTCATTAGAATTCAGTAGCTGGAACACCGTATAGACCTTGTTCAGGAGGTCGACTGTAGCTCGGTCTTCTGGTGTAATGGTGAATTCTCCTCTGTGATTCGGCCGTGCAGAGATACTGATGCTAGGGT
This sequence comes from Macrobrachium rosenbergii, assembly GCF_040412425.1. Lineage (NCBI taxonomy): Eukaryota > Metazoa > Arthropoda > Malacostraca > Decapoda > Palaemonidae > Macrobrachium > Macrobrachium rosenbergii. The sequence goes on from NC_089796.1 coordinate 57,889,210, forward strand.
TGTCCTTCTCAAGAGCCACTGCCGCAAGTACGAGGTCCCTCCTTCGGCTGGAAGCACTCGAAACTTCGGCAGTGGAAGGTATTCATTCGTGTCGGAGACTGGAGGAGGAAAGGATGAACATTGGGGGAAGGGGCCAGAGGGGCGAGGAGGAGGACGACGACGAGAAGGAGAGGTTTGCGAGGTGGAGGGTGAAATGGGAAGATGGGTTAGTCAACGGTGCTGGTGTTGCCTGGTTGTTGCAGGATCTCTTCTTCGCAAAAGGAGGGCGAGGAGCTTCGTTAGTGAAAGAACCAGAAGGCAGCGGTCATTTCTTCTCAGGTCGGGCCATGGTTTTTAATTGACTCTCACAACAATAGGTAGTCTACTCCCAGCCATCGAATAAAATCCAAACAAACTACGCTTCTTTAAATCGAAACATTCTTCTTCTTATCTGTTTGTGATATTATTTATTTTAACATTTTACTCACAATGCATATCAGTCTAAAAGTATTAACAATTACTCATCTTTCGACCAAAAAGAAACGGCAGAGAGAGGGAGAGAGAGATATTGCAACGTACTCTTGCACATTATTTCAAATTTCACTGCATTAATTCTAGCCATCATTTTCAATTTCAATGATAAATTTATTAAATTTGACTATAGAATGATAAATTTATTACTTTAAAATTATAATTGTAAAAAGTAAAATATTTTTGTAATGGAGAGAGAGAGAGAGAGAGAGAGAGAGAGAGAGAGAGGAGAGAAATGAGAGTTTCAAGCTTTACCCAAGACTTGGGGCCCAGCAACTTATACCAATTTAAACGTCATTCTTGCTAAATGGCAGCAAGCAAGACCCTCATTCACGATCTGGAGTGAAAGAAAGACTCGCTGCAAGACGAAATGCGTCCTTCGTGTGAAATTGTTTCGTGAATTCCAGGAAAGTTAGGAGTAAAATGACTTCATCACAAGAGACCTCGCGAGACTGTTAAAGATGCCCTGTTATGGTTGAAACCAGGACCCAGAGAAGTTGCATCTTGAACTTCGGAGAGGAAATTTGTTTTTAAAATCTTGAGGGCACTTTAAATTCTGGGCTTTGTATTTTGTAATTACTTTTCAGGTCATGGAGGCAATTTTATTCTCTAGATCAGTGGTTCTCAAACTGGGTGCCGTGGCACCTTGGGGTGCCACAGACAGTGCCTAGGGGTGCTGCAAGATTGTCATGAGTTTTGTCTTGGCTAGATCATCCATGAGCTTTGCAAAAAAAAAAGGTTGCAGAAGTCTTCATATAATTATTATCAGTGTGTCTACTCTAATATGTTCACACACACACACACACATGTATGTATATATATATATATATATATATATATATATATATATATATATATGTAGTATGGAAAATAATTATATTCATTAAATAAAAAATTAATTCATTTAAATAGAATTCATGCGATGGGATGGTAAGAAGGGGTGCCACGGTAATGATTACATTAGTTAGGGTGCCATCACTCAAAAAAGATTGAGAACCACTGCTCTAGATTCTGGTAGTATATTTATCTTCTGGATTTTGGAGGTATATTGAAATAAATATACCTCCAAAATCCAGTGTAAGTGAAGCTTAACCAAGTAATATCATCAGTGTTACGTTTACGGTACTTTAGACATGTTCTGTAGTTTCCAGAGTCATTACTCAGAAAATTACTAAAATTAACAGAATGGAACCAATGGCATCAATGTCTGATCATGTATTTATGATCAGCAGTTTTGCTCCAAAAGTGATGAGAAGCATTATCTCTTTGTGCTCGTGTAAATCCCCGCTAAGCGGGTCTTCTGTGATGGCGACCCGTTTTCTATGCGGCTCCTATGGTAGCGGGTCACGCAGGATCAGCCATACTCAATGATCCAAACTAATCTATGTAAATGTATACCTGTTACCAACTTATATTGCATATATTTCTTCTGCTCATGTATCAGAATGTTGTCAACTTGATCATTGTCCATTTTGCAACTCAGAGTGTATTTATTCATTGTAGGCTATTTATTGTCAAGAGTAATTGACCTCAGGTCACCCTGGTTCTCATTGTATTCCTCGGCGTGACGTCAGTCCGCCGCTATATAAACCGCCTGTGTCCTCAATAAACCAGCAGTAACTTTTCTCCTGCTTATTCTTTAGCACCTCTAAACTCGCAAGCAACATTTATGTAATCCTTGCTCAAGATCTTGACGATAATCGTATTCCTAGGATCTCTGGAGGAAATTTAATTACTATACATTAGCAGGAGACATCCCCTCTACATCGCAGGTCTTAGCAGGCAACGTCTTCCTGAGATCATGAATGATAACTTGATTGGAAATTTATTCCCCAAGCTGAAAATGTCCCTGAAAGAGGCCAGATTTCAGTCGAGGGAAGATCTCGTGCAGAATGTGAAAGACCAACTGCGTCCCATGTCAAAAGAGGTGTTCCAGGGCTGCTTCCGACAGTGGCAGAAGGGTTGCCAACACCCAGAGAATACTTGTCGCTAGATTAGCCATAAAATGTCGCTAAAAAGTCGCTAAAATTTAAAAGAAATTCTCCGAAAAAGTAGCTAAAAATAGCATCCTAGTTCTATCACGAACATGTTATTGAGGCAGAAGATGATAACCACATAATCATGAAGGATACACATACATTTTTCTTGACTGAAAATGATAAAGTACCTCAATAAATATTGCCATTGCCTTAATGATAATTTCTGAACTTTCACATATCAAAACAGTACCGTAATCAGTGGACAGCAGTACACACATATACACCCACATACGTATGTACGTTTGTGTGTATGTGTGTAAACATTATCTATCTATCTATCTGTATATATACACACATTCATATACAGAATATATATTCATTTATATATATATATATATATATATATATATTGTATATATATATATATATATATATACATTAATCTACATGCTCTATATAACACCAACAAACGAAAAATTTTCTAATGCACATATGTAAGGTGTCAAAGAAACTAAAGGTTAATTTATTATCCAGGCGGCTTATATTGAACGCCGGGCCGTGAAGACAATGCGATCCTGTGACCTGGGTCGAAACAATAAACAGCAAATCTGAACGAGTACGGAATTACAGATGGCCAATATAGATAGTCTTGATGCAATGAAGAAAACTTGGTCAGACATTCGTATCCCAGGCGGCTCCTCTCAATCCTCAATAATAATATGCAAACGAGTGATTTTATTTCACAGAAACATACAGAGACACAATATAGATACAGTCTTGATGGAATGAAGAGATACATTTCTGTATAAATACCATAAAGTAAAAATGTTAAAATGTGACCTGGGCCAAGAGCGTGACTAATTTAGATTGAAGAAAACAAGTCACCAAAGAAAACAAGGTAATTCCTGGCGCCGAACTGTTACTTTACACATACACTTACACAATTTATATGAAAAGTCCTGGTCTGCAAGCAAGAGATGGCCTCCCGATCAAAACTCGCTGATCAGTCCTCCTCATCCCTCAATACTACTTCTCAAGATTTTCTTATAAACGTTCCATCTTCTTGATTACATCTGCAGGCAATTTGTAGTTATGGCAACATTTGCCTACTCTGATGTTCATATGACTGAACACACATTCAATGTCTGATGTTCATCTGAACACACATGGGGCATTCCGGAAAGTAATTGCTAGAGCAAGCTCACTGACATATCTCAGTAGGGATTTTCTCCTGTGGCATCACTATAGTCTGCTACCTCTGCCCAAAGTTGAAATGTGTCATCAGCCTTTTTCCATACAGTGTGTGTAATTTCTCCACTGAAACTCCCATGCCGTGTTAGTATTCTTCATTTTGCACAAACATCTTGGCCAAGTCCAATATTCCTGCCTTGACTGGTTGCAAACATTCAGTTGCACTCAGGGTTGACATTGAACGTAGAACTTTAACATTGTCAGGCAGGCGACTGCGAAGCTCTTTCACCGAGCCAACTACAGACTCAATGCACCTCTTGCGAATTTCAGGCTCATCAGGAAATTTCTCTTCTTTCATGTATACTTCTCAAACTCAAAGCCCAAATAGGGATTAGGATTCAAGAATCTCTGTATATCCTCATCTTCATTAATCCTCCTTCCTGGAATTATTATCCTTGAAGACAAAGAGTCAATAAGTTGAACCAACTGGTTCAGTAGTTTTGTGGGATCATTAATTTCAGCCTCGAATTTCTTGTTCACAGACTGGACCTCTCCAAGAATATATTTCAGAAATGTGAGGAAAAAATAATTCTTCTATCACATAACATGGAATATAGCTGCTCTACAGTGTAACATCTCTCTTCTCTTCTAATGAGCTCGAAATGAAGTTTCAATTCATCCTATTGGTTTAACACTCGGACAATGGTAGCCTCAATTGACATCCAGCGTGTGTCACTTAGCTGTACTAACTTTATAGGTTTCATTCCATCGTTAATTAAACCATACAGTTTTTTGTATTTCGCCTGTTTTAAAGAAGAATGTGAAAACCAATTATAGCATTCTCTGATTAAAAAGTCTAGGTGCCTGGGTAGATGTGTTTTGGCAGCATGAGAAACTGCAAGTTGCAGTGAATGATAGACACATCGTATGAGTAATAAATGGGGGATCTCGGCTTTCAATTTCACATACACCCCATTGTTAACTCCTGTCATCACCGATGCATTATCAGTTCCAATAGCAATGAGTTTTTGCAATTCCAGTCCATGATTAAGCAGAGATTTCTTAAGGACATCACAAATTGCATCTGCATTGCACTCACTGAGTTCAACCAAGTCTAAGAACGTTGTCACAAATGTTTTACTTAAATCAGATAATTATCTTATGGCAATACCCAAGAGCTTGGTCACAGATATGTCATTGCGGGGCTATCAAATTACAAATCACTGCACTGCACTTTGATCTTTTTAACTTTAGATCTTTACAGCCCTTGCTATCACTAAAACACTTCTTACACATATCAGTCAGATGATCTACTTGTTGTGGCCGCACAATGTTCTGCAATGAACATAGCCATTTGTGCCTCTGACTTTTTGGAAGCACTATCAACTCTTTCGAATGACAATGGTCTTATGCCTTTGTATCATCACCTAGTATTCTACTTAGCCACTTGCTATATTTAGAGTCATTCAACCAATCCTGTCTAAAACGTTGGGTGTACAGACACTTCACAGAAAGTTACACTCATAAAAGTTGGGAGAGAACTGAAACCTAAACAGCGGCCGCTGTTGCGTCCTGTCCTGTACGTGTTCAGTCTATGACTCTACCACCCTCTGGCCTCCTCCTAGATCCTTTGCCCTCAAACCCTGATTAAATAGCTTATCGACTAGCAATACACATATTCAGTATTCATTTCAATTTGACTGTGATATTACAAAAGTAGTCAAAAATATCGTTAAATTTGATGAAAAGTAGCTAAAAAGTCGCTAAATTGAAAATCTGGTAGCTAGATATAGTAAAAAGTAGCTAAATTTAGCGACTTTTTCCCTCAATTCACAACCCTGTATATATATACATACATATATATATATATATATATATATATATATATATATATATATATATATATATATATATATATATATATAATATATATATATATATATATGTATATATATATATATATATATAAAGAATCATCAACACACAATCATATATAATTTCTGACTCACGTCGATCATCTCTCCAGGTGGAAAGCAAGGGCGTTATATATATCTAAAAAGTTGGAACCTGAGAGCAACTGCGATATATATACCAGTATTTTCCCCAACTATATAGACAACATTTTCATTTCGAATTATCCCTTCTGAGTGAATAAGATAGAAATCATCAACACACAATCACGTGTGGAACAGAAATAAATTCTGACTCACGTCAGGATCAACCCAGGTCCTCAGGTGGAAAGCAAGGGCTGCATCCACCGGGCCACAAGTCTAAAAGAAGTTGGAACCTGAGAGCAACTGCACCTAAGGAAATTACCTGGGCAAGCTAACTGCTTGGCATACCAGCTTAGTTTTTCCCAACTTCCTGACTCAGCAATGACCCAATAGACAACATTTCATTCGAATTATCCCTTCTGGAGTGAATAAGATAGAAATCATCAACACACAATCACGTAATCAGAAATACTGTGGAACAGAAATAAAGGTTGGAAAGGGTCTGACTCACGCCGGGAAAAGAAGTCTAACCCAGGAGCAACTTAGGTGGAAAGGAATTACCGCAAGGGCTGCATACCTCACTGGGCCAACGACCCAATAGTCAACATTTCCAAGAATCCCTTGGAACCTGAGAGCAAATGCACCAACAAGGAATTTCTGTTCCACACAGATTGTGTGTTGATGATTTCATCTTATCCACTCAGAAGGATAATTCAATGAAATGGTTGTCCACTGGGTCATTGCTGAGTCGGGAAGTTGGGGGAAAGCACCTGGCATGCAAGCAGTTACTTGCCCAGGTAATTCCTGTGCAGTTGCTCTCAGGTTCCAACTTTAGACTTGTAATGACCCAGTGGGTAACGCCCTTGCTTTCCACCTGAGAGACCTAAGATCTGATCCTCACAATCAGAGTCAGAAATTTATACAGATAATATATTTATGATATATATATATATATATATATATCAGGTGGAAAGCAGCATGTTTTTTGTTTGTCCACTATAGATATCCAAACCTGAGAGCATACACCCAAGGAATACCTGCACAAGTAACTCCTTGTCACCCCAGAAAGGTTTATAACTCAAAATCAAACCCAATACCCTGTGACAGGTATACAAAACACACCGAAACAAATAAAATTTTGTTTTTACGTCACCAATCCTTCAGTTTTCAGAAATTCTAATTTTTCACCTGATGCTTCACCTTTCTCTCAGGTGCTGCCATGGCTATCCACTAACCACACAACAATAAACCCCTATGACATCAATTTTTATCTGAAATTAGCTGGACTTTTGATCATAATTTATGATAACAGATATAATTGTTTATTACTCAATAAAATCTACAGTGAAACTAAATGCAAATTTCCTTTCCGTAGTGTACCTCTTGGCTGAGTCTGTGCATGTATCAATTTATGACTTGTACAACAGATATAATTAGTTTGCCTTCCACAATAAAATCTGCATAGTGAAAAACTAAATCGATAATTTCTTTCCGTAGTAAGTGAAGCTGAGTCTGTGCATGGTAGTATATAAACACAATGCTGAAATACAACCAATATATATATATCTTCTCAAGGCATCACTAAACACTTTGGAACAAACATTATCTTTATCTATGAGGTTTATTACTAAATTATCGCCTAGAGAGAAGACCAACAATTTACGATGCAAAAAGTGGAAGCAATTGATAGTTGCATTTGATCATCGTGTGAATTGGCAAAAACTCAGTGCATACAGAAGATGTGTCTTTTCACGTTAAGTTTGGTACTGATTACCTGAAAGATAATGAATGAAAATTTAGGTTAAACTTTAGAATGTGGACTCCAATAGCATTTGGAAATCTTTTGGAAAGGGTCTTGAGTGGAAATGTATTAGATGCAAACAGGGATTAGAAATTAAAAATAAAAACTGCACTTCCTTAACTTAAAGGTTATGTCCAGCCACACTTCACATCATTCCTGACCTTTGCTGATGTAATCAATATATACAGTAAGGAATAGTATTCCATTCATTTAGAAAATAGAATTATTGTTTGGTCTGGTTATTAGAATGATATATATTCATTTGTCATTATCAATGCTATTTATTCAAAACAATAAATAACCAATTGCCTATGATTCCAAGAAGGAAAATTTGGTTTGATTCATGATTACGCCATTGTATGAATCCCAGCCTAAGTTTATAGATGCAGCTACTGTAATCACACCATTCCGTTAAGGAATCGGGAGATCATTGTAAAGAATAATGAGTTGTAATTTATTATGTTATGTTAAAAAGTCCCTAAAACCACTATAAAAAGTATCGTAACACGAGTTGAAGGACTATAGGAAAGTTATTGGCCACTTTTTCTTAATAGAAGGGGGAGGAAACTAACTTTAGTAGCGGATTCACTTGTTGAGAAAGAAGTAAAAAAGGTGTAAGAGAGTTAGGTGTTAGAGACTGCAATGTGTCTTTCATTGAGACACGTGTGTGACTTATTCACTGTCTTATTATAGAAGACAAAAACAAGAGATCCCTATTTTCTCAATCTATTGAACGCAACTTCACCATACAATATTTCTGTCTGCTTGGTCCCTAACCATTGTTGTCTCGATTTAAAAATCACTTTGCCAATATCAGGTGGCATTCCAATGTGTACTATAATATACCAAATCTCTCTGTATCAAACTGTATGTATGTTTATATATTATAAGACACCAAACGTCTCGCTATTTTTCATATATATATGCTATATACATTGTATTCATTAATCTGTCTCTATGAATATATGCAGTTGGCCATATGTGGAATTTCCTGGTCTTTCCATTGATATATGTTTTATCATTAGTCCCATTTTATTATGTCTCTCAAATCACCATCTGTCAGTCTGCCAAAACAAACACAGATGTCAAAAAGTTTTGCACATTTACCTGTGTGTAGAAAATAGGCTACTTTGCTGCCATGCACAAAAATACAAATTAGAAGATTCTGTACACCATCAAAGAAACCACCAATAAAAAGAATCGATCACATGTCACTTATACAATTTACAAGTAGACTAAATATTTCTTATTAAAAAGATGTCTATTCTTTTTAACACCAATGAAATGGGGTTTAAATTAGAACTGAGGGCTGGTTCAGTTTTTTATGAATTGACAGTGAAGTTGTCCTTTTCATTACTGTAACACATATCATAAAAGACATAAGTCGCCCTAAGACTCATACCAAATTTTTCTGTATCACATGGAAGTCTTTGTTTTAGATTTTTGTCATAATTTGGACTTATAATGGCCTACAAATATATTGAAGGGTCTACAATAAGAAATGAATAATGCCTGTTGATAATTTATTCAATTCTGATCAGAGCATCTGAGGTGCTTCCCAGATAAAATACAGTGACAAACTGTCACAAAATTGATGCTAACCTGTCCACATGTGCAATTGCCTGTCAGTTGGTTGGAAAATATTTAGGTAATACCGTCCATTCATCTGCTCAGAGTGGATCATTCCGCCCACATACTGATGTCAGCAAATAAACTTTTAAATAGACAGTTATTTATGAACTGACAGAAGAAATGACAGGTAAAGGGATCGTGGAATAAAAGGCCTTAGGGGTGTTGAGAGAGAGGAGAGGAAAAAATGTTAGGGGAAGAGAGAGAGGGGATGTTAGGGAGAGAGAGAGAGAGAGAGAGAGAGAGAGAGAGAGCTATCAAATGTCACTCAGTAGAGCCTGTGGCTGCTGGCCATACAGTAAACCCCTAGTATTCACATTCTATATAACTAGTGTTTATAATATATATATATATTATTCATAGAAAATATATACTGGTATTTTTCATTTTGGCCATTCACTAATAGTAATTATATTGCCAATCATTAGTTGCCTGTTGTAGCTTGGATAATGAACCATTAAAATGACAAAGGGACTGGATTTTGTTTACATTTCTGACTTTGAACCAATACTGAAAGAGAGCAGTTCTAAGAAAGGTGGTGATGAAGGAGGGGTGTAGAAAACGAATTAAACTCACACATGAAAACTTTCTAAAGGAAGAGGTTTTATCTTTTATTGCAGACAAGGGGGAATTTACTTGTAATGACAGAAGATACTGATAAGTTATAAAGAACTTAATGGATCAATAGAAAATAATATGAATACTAAGATGAGTGATTCAAGCGGAAGATTTTCTTGTACTCTTTGGGGTGCGTCCACACTACAGTAAAACGTCATAAAGACGCGTCGGCATTATTTCATCATCTTTGAGGTTTTCTGAAATAATCTATTTACAGAAGTGGACAACGAATGGCTGCCAAAATGGATAATCTAGACAGTGCTTAGAGACACTAACCAATAACTAATTACAGGATGTATATTACCTTCCTTAATGGGTTTTACAATACCAGAAATTATCGGTCTTGCATTTACAGGTTTTAAAGTGTGAAGAATACTCTGAGTTATCCCCAAATTTCTTTCCAAATATCTTCCCATTGTGACATGAAATTGTCTTTACACACACATGGTAACACCTTTCATATGTTAGATTCCTGAGAGTTTCTTGGCTAGTACATTGTAAACGCTTTCTTAGCCTTAATAAAACACTTGAAGAAGGATTCAGGAAATTGGAGTGAATAAACTATGATATGACACAAAAATCATTCATTTTTTCCTTATGTGTGCACATTAACTGAAAACCGTTAATCATACCTATTGCTATACTGAAAAATATGTATATGCAGTAAACCCCAAAATTATACAGGGGATGTGACACACCTGGTCCTAATAAGAAATCACGAACCCTTCTAAAAACACTTAGAAGATACCTATTTTGGGTTCATTTACAGAGCCACACAAAAAAACTAAAAATATATACAGGTCGTCTCCCTTGAGTACGTGGACCTTACCAAAACCTGGATCGCTTGTTGGAAAAAAATTGAATATAGGAGCGAGCTGCGTCAGTCACGTCGGTCAGCTCAGCTGTTATGTGATAAAAGCTGCGAGAAAGTTATGGCATCTGGAAATCCGAAAAATTGTTTAGAATTTTTCAAAGCAGTTGGACGATTAAAGGTAATAAAAAACCTAACTCATGTCAAATATTTAGGAGAGAACATTTGATCCTATAAATTCGTATTTGGTTGACAAGGCAAGTAAACTGTCGGGTGGAAAGGCCTGGGCTAGTCTATCACATGCTGCAGTTTAACATTTTCTGTTAGGCGCCATAATAGCTTAGGGACATGGATAGCCAATGACTAGGCAACCTTTGTTATATACAAGCTAAATAATTAGTTTTAATCGGTTACAGGCAAGGCATCATCTCTAATCGGTAGTTTACCGAGAGCATTTTCAGAACAGGACTTAGTCTAGGCCTAAGCCTTTGCCGAGTGAGACTGGGCTAATGTACACCTAGGCCTTTCCTGCTGGCTAGGCCTTTCGAATGTCATGCACGTAGGCCAGTACCTTATCTCTATTTGTTGCCAAGGGGTGTACCGTACTAAGGTGTGTTTGGGCCTTGGAATGTGGAGCCTAAATCAAGACTTGCCTTGCTTCACTATTTTCACATGGCAGTTTCATCATAACACTAGAATTTGCATAGTTATTTTTATTGGCCACCATTCAAAGTGCTTTCATGCCCAATAGGTTTTTGTAATATTTCACTCCAATTTTAATTACAGTAGACTTTTAATGATTTGGCCAGTGATAATTACATCATTAGCAGCTGTGAAGAATAGGTTTCTTAGCTTTAGTTAATTTTTAGTTTTTTTAATGGATACCCAAGGAGTCATTTTGACTAATTTAAGGGTACTCAAGTAAAAAAATGTAGTCCTATTCTAATTAACGTTACATTTGTATTAAACCTAATTAATTGTTGTATTACCTAGATGCCTACAGATTTCTTCCTTCCAAATTTCCTAATTGTTTCTGATTCGATTTTTATGGCTGTAAGCATTTACCCAAGAGCATAAGTAACAACAATACTTGAACATTCTCATTATCTTTTTCATACAGGCATTGGATAAAGTAGATAAGGAGGAAAGAAGCTGGTGAATTGTAATTTGGCCCTCTCGCTAGGGAAAGAAGAGCATCGCGCCTTACAGGAGAATTTAAAATATTTTGTGGTCATGCAACTAATTGAGCCCTAGTTGAAAAAGGGAGAAATGTCACAACAGACAACTATCATTACATCTGTCAACTTAGCCTGAGCAACTAATAGTTTTATCACAAAGTGAACCAGTATAAAATGGAGATAAATATAATTGCAATTAGTGAATATTTCTCAGTGAAAATACGGTGAAAGGGCAAGTTGTACTCAATGCTAAGATTTCCATAAGTCTGATGATATGAGTAACAGTTTATCAATTGGAGACCAGCAAAAACAGGGGTTTAGCACTATATCATAGTTGTAGCACACATAATGCAAAGAAGACACCAGAAAGTCAAATGTTACTAATATATATAAACATGGATACATACATATAAATGGTCAAAGAATTCAGTGAGAATACATACATACGTATTGTTACATTCTTTTCAAAACACAGTGGACCTGGCAGCAATAAATGAATGGTTATTTATAAGGAAGTGACAAATGAAAATTACCAAAAAGAGTTCTGAACAATTGTCAGAGTGAATTAGCAGAATTCAGTATATAAGAAAGAAATTAGATGAGAATCAGAAATAATCAAGGGAACGGGAGAAAACAATGACCAAAGAGGAGACCAAAGAAGTACTGCCATGAAGACCCAAAGTTACAAAGAATCAGCAAGTAATGGTAGTGAACATAAATATAAAAAGGTCAATTATGTGGTACATTTGCAGAAGTCAAAATCCATAAAATTTATTGTGACAAAGATAAAATTGTACCATGTACATTTTGCTGCACAAACAATTATTAGCTATTTATAGATCTACAAAACTAAATCTCTTTAGTTCTGGAACTTTGCAAAATTGGAATACAAAGTTGTCATTCCCAAAATTATAACAAAAACAGTGTTGTATGGCCTAATCAACCGCTTTTATGATTTTTACCACCAATGACTAAGAATTATTCTTCATAAAATTATGAATTGTTTATTATGATAATAACAATATAAAAATTGTAATACAATTAAGATTTTTAGATAGACTTAAAATATATAGGGGCAAAATGAAATGGACGTTAGGAATTCTTTCATGACTGAGTAAGATCTCAGTTATGCTTTAGCATTATAGCAAATAAGAAACTTGTTTGTATAATCAAAACTGTAAAGAATTCTGAAATACTAATAAAATGCCAACAGCTCAGGAAATAACTATAAAAAAACATAGACAGAATGGTTGTTTGGGTCTGCAGGCACATTTAGATCTGGGGATCCTAGTGTTAATATCACTGCTCTGCTCAAGACTTCAATCTCTCTGTCTTAAGACCTTTTTTTTATATATTCTCTGGTTCGTATGGGACCACAAACCTCATGTTGCCAATTGGTTTGCTTGAACTTGTTCTGAATTTAGTTAGCCCAAGAGATGCTAGCTTCAGCTACTTAAGGACAATGGCAACATGCTGCATTTGCAACTTTGTAATGAACCAAATATTTTCTTGCTCATTTTAACTTATCACCTTTGTTATAATCATTGTCAAGCTGTACCGCAGAAGCCTAATAATAAAAGTATAGACAGGGTACTTTTAAAACTCATATTTAAAAGGAAATTACTTGAAAGAAAAATTTTTCCAAAACGACTTTTTAGCCCTGGAATGCACAACATCCAGTCATCCGCTGAAATGTGGCTGGTTTTTGGTCATGACCAATACAGAAGTATTACTTTTATTATTCAAAAACCAAATGGAGTCACAAAATATATGCAACAGTGTATCATTGGTTGAAGGGATATGTGTGTATGTTAACTGTTTATGCACACCAACTTATAACCAATATTACTATTGTCAATGAGTCATTGTAATTATCTATCTTGATATCACTATTTGAGGCAATGAATAAGTGAACATCAAAAGTCATTATTAAAATTCACAAAATATACAAAGAGTTATAAAACCTTGACTGTTGCAACAACTATACAGGATGTCAAAAGCCTCCCAGGTCCCACAAGATTGGGCTTTTTAACAAAAGGTTTACAATTTTGCTTTTTTATCCATAGCTTAACATGAGAAATCTGCATGGCTGCTTTATCTTGGAATGTCAACCTGACAACTTAGACTGTTGACATCGTGACTGGACAGAGCTAAGGGGAGGACTCTCCAAAGTCATCTCTTTTGAAAAATAAATGAGTAACTGTTTCACATCATCTGTTTTGGGTTAGAGATAACATATAAAGTGTGATTCTAGCGATGCACAGTTCACAATTTTAGCTTATTTAACTTGCTCATCATATCCTTTACCATGGCTTTTGTTATCAAGAAATGTGCTGTTTTGGGTGATACAATTGGAACTGAAACTAATATTATAACTTTGGTATTTTTGTCCTTCCAGGTTGTTGCTTTATTAGCTAAGATTACTTTCCAGAAATTACTTAATAGTTACCATTAAACTGGTCTTATTTTGATTTTTTCTTTTGGGTAGAAACTTGTATCTTAAATGTAAGATGGTGCTTAATGAAGTTTTGTCTGTAATTTGAACTATAGTTAACCTACATTTTACATGCAGGATTTACTTAACTTGGGAAACGTAAGATTTCAGATTGGTATGTTAAAGAAGTCGTATTTGTAGTTGGATTAAGAGAGTTACTCAAAAAAGAAAGTGTTTTATATAAGCAACTTACCAAAAATTACATAGCTATAGTTTCTGCCACGCCGCAGCTCAAAATTCAAAATTCGCCGTGAGCACTCTTCTTTGTTTTAGGTGTAGGCATATTGCCCCACCACTTTCAAAGAAGAATAGTTACAACGTAGCCAAAGAGCCCAATCGTTTCTGCCGCTTAATGACTGAACACCAGTTATTAGCAGCTCTTTGATCTGCTTTTTGCTTGGATGGTCGGAGATCGTCTTTGAAGTAGTGCTTTGCTTTTGGTAGCAGCTATTTAGCTTAGCTAGAATTTGGATTATTTCTTTGACTGTGACTTGTCTAATTGGAATTTTGACCCATTATATCTGACTTTAGTTTGTCTAGCATTAGGTATTGCAGCAAAGGCTGCAAAACTAGACTCACTTCTGCAATATATGACTCACATACCATTTGTTGTACTTGTAGGGGACAAATTTCTTCTCTGGGATTGAATTGTGACAAATGTAAGGACTGGGAGAAGGGTAAATGGAAAACTTTACAGACACACATAGACAAATTGCAGCGTGACTGAATTAGAAAAGCTACAACTAGGGCTAAAGCTAAGGCTTCCGCTAGTACAGGTCATTCTCCAGGAGTTGATACCGATGTTATGCATACACCTCTGACAGCTTTTTCTCCCATTTCCAGTCCTCCAACTTTTCCTGTCATTCCATGACCTAGCTCTCATTCTGCTGAACCCAATGCCATTCCCAGCTTAGAAGCACGGGTTGATCAAAAATTTAATTTACTTGTGAGTACTGTTTCCCAGATTGGGAGCTCTGTGAAGGTCATGATGGACAAATTTAATAGTGAAGTGTCAGTGGAGGGGGCGGCTGTTCGTCCCACCGATGCTCCTAGACCAAGGTCCCTGCTAAACTCCCCTTGCCCACCTGGGAGGAAGCAGACTGGCAGTCCAAGGGAGGTCAGTGGGGTTTGCCCACGAGGTGTCGTCGCCTCATCCGAGCCTGTTGTCCGCCAATCCCAGGCTGCAGAAGAATGCCATTGGAAAGGTGTTCGAATGGACGTATCTGCCCTATCTTCAAGTGATTCAGATTCTCCCACATCAAAGAAACGCTGTGACCGTTTTTGCAAAGTTTCTAGGCCACTGAAAAGGCCGGACGCATCCTGATTCAGATTCGCCCAGCTCCGGGTAGTTTAGCTGTAGAGAAAGAGAGAACATAACCCTTCCTTTCTTGTAGTTTTTGGGAGTCGCCAGCTAGAGATTCTCGCCCCCATTCAGGTGCGAAAGTGCTCTGGCCCCAAAGAGGTGTGTGCTAGTCCAACTTTTCGTGCCAAGCGATGAGCGCCCAGTGCATTAGTAGTGGTACGAAGCGCCAACTTGAAGATCATTTGGTGTCTGAGCTATCATCTCTTAGAGCGCCCATCGTATGAGCTCACTTGGTCCGAGCACCCCTCGCATGAGCGCACAGTTCCGCCTTTCCAGTTTGTGGGCTCCCAGATTCTGAGTTAGGAGATCCCGTGTATGACCGCTCGGAGTGTGAACATTAGATCACCGAGTACCCATCCTTGGGGTGCCAAGTGTCCACGTGAAGAATGCAGCTGTTTCCAAGGAGTCAGTGTCTGCTTCGACAGCGAGTGGGCGCCAACGCCTCAGTGTGTCCAGTCGCTGTGGCACTCCTTCCAAGTCTACGCACTAATGATATCTTCATGACCCTGCAAGGAGAATTTCCAGTATCTGATGCTTCAAGAGATTTTCCCTCTGTTACTCAAGATCCTTTGTTAGCGCCGCTTCAACTTCGGCTTGATAAAGTATTGAGCCTTCTTCAAAAGCCAACTCCAGTAGTGCAAGAGACCATGGAACCCCCAGGATCACCCGCTTTGTCCGTCGAGGAACTTGTAGAATAGGAGCAACCTGCATCTAATTACTCGGCACTGCTCAGGTTTTTCCTGGTCTGTTACCCGTTGTTCTTTTCTCCCAGCCGTCCCTTTATCGCAGGGTTCGGCCTTCTTGATGCGACAACCACCAGATACTGCCATACTTCCATTGGCGGTTTTGTCTTCATTGTTGAAGAAAGCTTTGGGCTGCATGGATGCCTGGTTAGCAGAGAAGAGGGAAGTCGGGAAGGCGTGTGTTCTGTTCGCCTCCCTCGCTTTGATAAGGCAGAAGTACCTGTCTTATGCAACTGGAGAAGCTCTGTCCTTGGGAGTTTATCATAGATGCTGCCTCTCAGCTTTCGGCCAGAATTCTCTTCACAACCTTGAATTAATTAATTTGTTTAAAGACATCTTTAAAGTCTTCGAGGTCTTTAGTTTTCTGGATTGGGACAGTGGGGCTCCTAGCCTGGAAAAATAGAAGACTGTACATCCCTTCAAGAGAACTTCTCGTGATCGGACTGGCTTGGAGTACTGACGCAGCGCTGATAGAGCCGTAAGAGATGGCGCACTAGAGCTAGGCAACCATCTTCACAACAGGAGTCCTCAAGAAACGAGATTTGTGGTGCTTGTTCATGGCAGAGGAGTCACCCATTGCAATGTTCTTCACTTCTATTTGCCCCTGACAAGAATAGTCTGTTTCTGCAGGACACCCTGGGATGGGTTTCAATGGAGCAAAAGAAGAAGGACTTGGACCTCTCACTCAGTCCACCAAAAGGACTAAGTCTAGAGGTCGCAGACCTAGAGCCACTACTTCTACCACATCTACTAGAACGTCATCGCCCTTGCAGCAACAGCCCTTTCGAAGTTCTAGAGGGTGTTTCCAGTCCCGACCTAAAGCCAACCTCCAAACTTCCAGACCAGCCAGGAAACCCATTAACAAGCCAGCACCCCGAAAATGAGACGTCTGTCCTCCATATTCCAGTGGGAGCAAGACTTTCCCATTTCTGGACAGAATGGAAAAAGAAGAATGTGGAGCTTTGGGTGCTGAAGGTATTGAAAGAAGGCTATGCTATCCCTTTCAGGGAGAAACCTCCCTTAGTAACCTCTTCCATCAGCTTAACAGCCTACTTGGTAGACTCAGAGAGGTTTTTGGCCCTATCTCGGGAAGTGTCAGCCCTACTAGAAAAGAAAGCCATGGAAGTAGTCGAGGATGCAAACACGGAGGGGTTTTACAACCGCCTCTTCGTGGTTCCCATGCCATCGGGAGGATGGAGACCTGTCCTGGACATCAGTCCCCTGATCATCCTCATTCAAACAACGAAGTTCAAAATGGAGACGAGTCAGAAGGTGTTGTCGACCATCCGTCAGGGAGACTGGATGGTTATGATCGACACACAAGATGCTTACTTCCACATTCCAGTTCACCCGGACTCCAGGAAGTATCTAAGATTTGTGTTCTAGGACAGAGTCTTCCAGCTGCAGGCACTTTGCTTCAGACTCTCCACGGCCCCTCAAGTTTTTACCCAGGTACTTGCTCCCCTAGTGAAATGGCTACACCTTATGGCGGTAAACATCTCTCTGTACCTGGATGATTGGCTCCTACGCTCCCCTTCGAGATCTCAGTGCACGGAGGACCTGCAGAAAACTCTTCGTCTCGCTCAAGATCTAGGCCTTTTAATAAACTTAAAGAAGTCACAGCTAGTCCCAACTCGGTCTATTATATTTGGGGAGAGTGATAGACTCTCTGAGTTTTCGGGCTTGTCCATCCCAACAGAGGATCCTAAATAGCTGCAGGAAAGTCCAGGACTTCGTAACTGGCCCCTCCTGCTCAGCCAACGCTTGGATGAGTCTTCTGGGAACCCTCTCTTCCATAGAGAAGTTTGTTTCATTAGGCAGATTACACACAAGAGTACTGCAATTTTACTCAAGGCCAATTGAAAGGAATTGGTGTGTTTTCAACATCACCCCTCAGATAGAAGAGGACCCCGGTGGTAATTACTGGTAAGTCAGATTTGCAAGAGGAGGGTCTCTAGCTCCAACGAACCCTGACCTAACGTTATACTCAGACACTTCGGATCTGGGTTAGAGCCCTTCTCAACGATATGGAGGTTTCAGGAACATGGTCACCTACCAAAAGAAACCTCCACATCATTGTAAAGGAATTAAAAGGAAAACATCTGGCACTTCAACAAGACAGTAGTCAGTTGTTCAGACAGCGTGACCACCAGGCTTATATCAAGAATCATGAGGGACCCATTCTTTATGCTTTTTATGAAATGCAAAGGATTTTCTTTCTATGGGCAAGTAAGGAGCAAGTGAGACCCAATTAGTGACCCGCTCATTCAGGGCAGGGGCTGAATGTCCTTGCAGGCAAATCTGAGTCCATGGCAAACGGAGTCCACTGATGGAATGGACACTTAATCCACAGGTGTGCACCCCACTCACGGAAAGTGGGGAAAGCTGTCGATAGACATGTTTGTAACTTTAAGGAACCATTGTCTTCCACTGCATTGTTCCTCAGCTCTGGGACCCACAAGCATGGGCGACGGATTCCACATTGCAGGACTGGCTCTAACCTTGACCTTTACGCCTTGTTCTCTCAGCATTGTGAAGGAAGTGTTAAAAAGTTCAACGCACATAACAGCATGTCAATGACCTTAGTCGCCCCTTTGGCCACACAAGGAGTGGTTCCCATGAGCCTCTGAGCCTTTTGACGGACTTCCTAAGCTACTCTCAGAAGAGAACTCTTCTAAACAGCCACACTTATGCGATTCCATCAAGGTTACCACTGAAATTAAAGCTTCAGACTGTCGGGGAGCTTGTCAGAGCAAAAGGATTTCAAGGAAGGCTGCAGAGGTCAAGTCTACAACAATCTTCTGGTCTACTACAGAAGTGGGCAGTTTTTCAGAAGTGGTGCCGGAGCGAAATATCTCTCTTCTCAAACATCTGTAGCCCAAATCGCAGATTTTCTGTTACATCTTAGAACATCAAAAAGGACTCACAACATCTATCATCAAGGGTTACAGAGCGGGTGTTGAGTTCAGACCAAGACATCAGCAATTTAATCAAACATTTGAATACTAGTAAGCAAGCAAAACCCTTGGGAGTCGCTTTAGAACTTGACGGGTCCTCAAATGGCTGTCAGGACCACTGTTTGAACCTTTGATTATGTCACTGGAATCTGACGAAGAAGACCTTTATTCTTGATGGCAGAGGAACAGCCAACTAGAGCCAGCGAGCTTCATACCATTGATAGAAGGATAAGTCTTAACAAGGCAATGCTGTATACCACTAATTTTGTATTTTTTGGCACTTCTAGGTCCATCCGATGAAGAGAAAGTCCTCTGCCCTGTAAGAGCTTAATGGAGAGTATACCTTGAAAGAACTGTTCTTAAGAGGTTTTACTTATTTTGACTTTTGGTGTTCTGTGAAAGACCCAGCCGACCTTTGTCCAAGAATGCATTTTCATTCTTTTTAAGATCCATGATTTCAGAAGCACATTTGGGAGTTCAAGATGATTTACTGCCCATATGTAAAGACTCATGAAATAAGAGCCGTGAGGTGTGAATTGGCTTTCAGACGTAACCTGTCTGTCTTCAACCTTCCGCAACATTTTGAGGTGATCAAGTCAGTGTTTGCTGATGTTTACTTATGGGACATTGAAACGTTGTAATGAAAATGTAGTACTTTAGGTCTGTTCTTCTCTGGCATGGTATTGGGGATGAAGGATAGAAACGCCTTTTTTTTTTCCTCTACCCACTCTCCTTGAATAAGGATAGTTGTATCTTCTGGGAAGTCTGGTGAACACTGAGTCGTGAGTGTCACCAGTCGGCATTTTGCGGTTTTGGTAAAATTTTGATGGTTGTGTAGGTTAACATCTGGTCTTTGTTGCTTTTATTGTACTGTGCCCCTGGCCAAGGGCATATCCACATATTATTTTGTGACCCTTTTTGATTGTGAGCTGATAAACCCACCATTAACCTCCTACATTGCAAAAACACCAATTCAAATAGAGGCAACCCTTGGCTCTACCACCCCGCCGCTCTACAGATCGAGAGAGCTACGACCAGAGAGGGCAGTACCCATCTGCTGTTGCTCCATCACCAGGTAAGGTTACGCTACATTTCAAGATGCCAGCTAATTTTCTATTCCGTTCTTTTCCATACTCATTCATCCCACCTCCAATCAATGATTCAGCTATGTAATTATTTGGTGTTATTTATAAAATGACATTTTTATAATAAAATAAAAGTTTTTATATATACTTACCAAATAATTACATGATTGACCTCCTCCTCCTGATCTCATGGGCATAGAGCATAACAAATTGAGCTTCTTTAACTGGCGCTTGTACCTATTCTTCCCAAAGGTAGGAAGGCAGTATACCCTACACCCAAAACAAAAGAGCACTACTGCTAACTTGAATTTTGAGCTCCTCCTGTAGAAACTATATTATTTGGTAAGTATATATAAACTTTATTTTTATTATAAAAACGTCATTTTTTCTGGTGCAAACAGGTTATAATCAACTTTATAATTCTGTTTTGTTTGATGGTTGAGTGCCCTTATAGAAAAAGGTTAGAAGGATCCTAAAAATATTTGAGAATTTATATTTTCTCCAGGCACAAAATTTCAAATTTGAACATTTGAAAATCATGTTTGATTAACAAGTTGACTGATCATTGTAAAGTTTCCTTTTAGAATAACCTGTTATTATATAATTAAAATCAACTACTGTATATAAATTTATAATTATATTAATTAATTTGGGTGTGATTGCAACTGGTGGGCGAGATGGCTCTATCATTATAAGAGGGATAAGAGGTGTCTAGCCTCATTATCGAGCAGATGATATTGCTCCTGCCACTACAATCAAGGTGTGATTATTTTCATGACAACGTTTTGAACATACTTCATATGTAAGAAGTGTGATGGTTACATCATTGTCTGATTTTCTTCTGAAAGTTGATAAGGCTTCACTCTTGTATGACTACTGTAATGATTTGTGTTTTTTTGGCATAAATATGCTGCTACATACCATTTATTGCTTGACTAAACAAAAAGCAAGGTCAGTTAGAATTATCTTCAGGTTGTTCTGTTGAATATACTCATATGTATTTACAAACCAGATTGGTTTGTGTTCATTTAAATTTTCAAGAGTGCCTGAAAAAAAAAAAAAAAAAAAAAAGGTTCTGGTGCATTGTTCTGAGATATATTCTAGATGTATCATCCATCAGTGTGCTTTGAATAGCTTTGTACCCTGTAGTTAATCAGCTTGTTAGTATGAAAATACAGGTTATAGGTGTGTTTAGTGCACAGTATTTACAGTACATCATAGATTGTTTTATCTGGTATTTTTGTCATTTCTCTCTAAGAATTAGACTTTTTGCCTCACATTGGAGTTAGATCCTACTGTTTGCTTTTATGTTAGCCTTGGGGAAAAACACACAGTTCTCCTTAATACTCTCTAGGAAATATAATTTTTCCCAGATTTTTCCATCTCTATAACTCCTGTTTCTCAGTATGTTATGTTCTTTGTTGTCATTGCATGCATGGTTGAAGGGATTTCAGCAAATGTAATAGAAAGGTTAGACCATCATACATAGATGTGCAGAAGGAGATGAACATTTGTTCCATCTGTGTGGGAAGGCTTAGCGTGCACTTCCATCACAGTATAGTAAGTCTGTCACACTTACTTAGTTATTAGAACTCCAACCAGTTGAAGGGATTGGGTTCAAGGGAGGCTATTGGGTGTAGATGCTCATGAAAGGAGGTTCATTCTTCTGCCCGACAGTGTATATTACAGTTGAACTTGGATCTGCCTTGCCAGAAAAACAATGATCCCCCCTTCGAGACCTAAATACATTGATGCTGTGTGGGGTTAACTCAAGGTCGGGTAGGTAGTCTTCTATCTGAGCAGGTGTGCTTACCATGCTGTCAAGGCCAATTCAGAGTGTCTAAAAGAGTGAAGTTTTCCCTGATTTTTTTTATGCAATTTTTCTTTAATGTATTGCTGACATCCTAGGCATGATTTGGACTCTATGGACCTGGCTACTCACCCCTGGCAAACCTTTGGTTTTGCTGACTTCAAACTGTCAGGAGTCAGACTTTGTTATCTGATTTGTAGCCTTACACAATGGCAGCCACGTAAGGTGCTTTACTTACCTTTGTCCATTAGCTGTCAGTAATAAGATGCCTTATTACATACTAGTACACAATTGCATCAACCTGCTTTAACTTGAGCAAAATGTTCCTTCTGTGTGCATGACAGCCTCATCTGGCTCTGCATCTACCTTTATTCTGTTTAGTGATGATAGTGTCAGTATCTCGGCCCGCAAGTAATCCCAGTTTGCTTATGTGAAGTTGATGCTGTCCTGTCTTTTTTGGTTTGAATCTTTTTACTTTTTTGTTTTCCCCTTCATTCTTATATTCCTGTGTTTTTCTGCTTTTTAAAATTATCTTTTGGTGTGTGTGCATGCGTGGGGGGAACCATCTGTCATTTTGTGGGTTTGGCTCAACATGATTGATTAATTTATATTGATTTATGGAATTGACAAAAGCCAAGTCAATGGGGTTTATCAGCCATTCAGTGCTTTAGACAGTGAAGGTTGAAGAAAGAAAGCAGAATGGAGGTAAAAGTGAAAGGCTAAAATAGAGAGTGCAGACAAATGGTGTCCACAGGAAATGACACCATGTAAGGTACTTGATGGCACACTCTCCTTACAGGGGAGTGAGGGAACGAAGGATTGACAAAAGGGATGGAAACACAAGGAATACAATAAAAGATGTGGAATGAATGATACTGAGGAAGTACAACTTGTTAAATTAAGAAAGAAAGAACAATATGATTGATTAACCTCCATAGGGGTAGGGGATGTCACTGCACCTCATGTGGCACTGTAGGCATTATTAATGGTGTTTGCAGTTTCACTTTAGCCCCAAGTCACCCCATTTTTTAATATTCTACTTTACCTCCATTCCCATTTTTTTCTTCAATCTGACTGTCTAACCGAAAACTATTACTGTTCAGTGCAGTTTTGGGCTTTTTCCCAGGTTCACTTTTTTTATCTTTTGTACTTCATTTCCCTTATTTTTTCATTTTTATGTAACTTACCCAGTAATTACTTAGCTAAGAGTTTCTACACGAATGGCAGCTTAAGACCAAATTACAATAGCGATTCTTTTGTTTTGTCCATCTGAAAAGACCCTGCCCATCTTTTGGGTAAAAAAGAGGAACAGCTGGCTGATAGATCAGTTTGTTTCTGCTGCTTGTATCTTCCACACACTGTGTTGACTAAGCAATTTGGTTTTGACAATTGTTGCTTCTTCCCATCTGGTGAAGTATTCTTTGTATGGTAGCCTTTTGGCATTGTTTTTTCCTGATTTGACTTTGTTAATGATTGTGACTTGTAGCTAGTTGGTATGTCAGACACTAGCTCTTCTAGTTTCTGGTATTGCAGCCTTTGCTGCGATACCCTGTTAACGAAAATAACTTATAACTCTCATACCCTGTGCACAAATTGCAGAGGGCAAGTTTGTACCATTGATTTGACATGAGTGATTTTAATGCAGGATTGGGACAAGCGTAAATGGAAGACCTTGACTTCTCATTTAAATAAATTAGAGATCACAACAAAAGGAAGGCAGCCACTAAAGCCGGCAAGAAATTAGCTAGTCAGGCGACTCCTAAATATAACAATGTAGATATTCCTGCTGACGATTCCTCTTTGTTGTTCCTGTTTCCCCTGTATCAGGCGTCATACATACCTGCCAGACCATCTACTCCTGCTCCTGACTTTCACACTTTGAACCCGATCACTTCGCCAGCATGGAAAATCAATTTGATCCGAGTGGCAAATATGGTGGTCATCATAGTGGCCCAAACTTAGGGGCATCGATGCTTGTCCTTATGGATAAGTTCGTAAGAAGAGTGTTAGTGAGGAGGTAGCTGTTTGTCCCACTGTTCTTAGGCAACGGTCATTGCCATACCCCTGAAAAAAGGGAGGAGACATACCGTTCAGGCCCAAGGGGAGGTGAGTGGGTCTGCCCAAAGGCAGTCGCCCTCAGACAAGCGTGTTGCATTCCAGGTTGCATCAAGAGACAGCTGCAGAAACTAGAAGCAGACGAATCAGCTCCATTCTAGTTAAAATAGATTCTTTGCTGTACAGAAGGCACCAATGGCATTTTCCTGAGTCACAGCCCTTGATCCAAGGATCTAGCTACTGACTACCCAGCAGCAAAGGTTGAGGGGGGCTTCTCAGTCCTCAGCCTTCTTGCAGTAAGTGGGACAGCCCTGAACGCTTCTCCCTTTTGGGACGCCAGGAACGAGTGTTTAGTCACCCTTCTTTGTCTAAGAAGATGTTTCTTTCTCACCCAAGCACCTGAATTTGGCTGAGTGCCATGTTCTTGATGAGCCGCTCCGTGACAATGAGTGCCCAGTAGTGTGTATTTTAAAGCACTGTATTATTACCTGAACGCCTGCCTTTTAAACGCCCCTGACACAGCTAAGCTCCCTGAATGCGCCCCAAAGTTCCTGACTCATCCGCTAACTACTAGAGCCCAACACGTCAACCTGCTTTACTCCGCCTAGTTGCCAGTGCCTTGGGGAAACCAGCCAGTATTTTGACGCCGGTTTAAGCCACAAGTGCCAGGCTTCATCCAGTTTTGGGACGATTGTCAGTGTGCCTCAAGTTTGGGTCCAGCTTTGGCCCAACTCTTCAACACAAGTTAGATAGCATTTTGCAGCTTCTTCATGGACTCACACTGCTAAGGCACCTCCATCAGATGCCCCAGTGTCTCCTGTTTTGTTAGAAGAAGAGGATTTTGATCAAGATTCTCCAGCGGCTCCTTATGCGCCCCTTCTGGAAGTTTACTTCAGAATTTCTGAGAGTTCTTCTCCTGCAACCCTTCCATCCCGGCTTTGTTTTTATGATGAGTAGTCAGCCTTCAGACACTTTTACAGACTCCCTAGCAGGTACTGTCCTCATCCAAGAAGGGGCCTAAGAAGTGGAAAACTGGCTTTCTGAGAAGAGGGAGCAGGGTAGGCTTGCTTTAGTGTCCCTTCTTTCTTATTTTTCTAGGTCTCCAAACTTATCTTATGCTACTGGAGAAGTTTCTTCCCCTGGAGTAGCTGCTTCCTCCCCAGGGGACTTTCTGTCTCGTTGACGCAGGCCGATCCGCCTTGCAGTTTTCAGGAAGGTGCATTCTTTGTCCCGCAAGAGATGGACCACCTTCTGAAGTCTTTAAGACTGTTGAAGCCCCTCATTAAGCTTTAATGGACTGGTGCTTTAGGCCTACCAAGAAAGTTCAGTGGATGAGTTTTAAGGCACACCGAGACTGCATTGGAACTGTTTGTAAGACTGGGGAGACTGCACATGAGGCTGCTACAGTTTTACCTGAAAGCCTAGCAGAGATAAAGGAGGACCTGCATTGGTGGAAGTCTGAAGAAAGATTGATGGAGGGGAAATCTCTTCTCCCAGTGAACCCCGGCCTAGACTTCTTGTCCGATGTGTTGGATCTGGGTTGGGGAGCGCTCCTCGGGAACCAAGAAATCTTGGGAAGGTGGTCCCTGAAGGAGAAACAGCTTCACATCAACCTGTGAGAGTTGAAAGCGGTTCACCTAGGTCTGAGTCATTTTACAACAGAAATTTGCAACAAGACGATCACAGTACATGCAGACAACACCACAGCCTTGGCTTACATAAAACATCAAGGGGAACGCATTCGTTTCCCTTTGTGAGATAGCAAGAGACTTGATGTGCTGGGCAGACCAGAACTGAACCCAATTAATTACAAGATTTATCCAAGGCAAATGCAATGTCCTGGCAGATGAACTGAGCTGCCAGAATCAAGTCCTTCCGACAGAATGTACTCTAGACAGTCGGGTTAGCTCCAACCTTTGGAGACTATGGGGACAACCGACCCTAGACTTATTTGCAACTTCTCGAAATCACCATTTACCTCTGTTCTGCTCCCCTGTTCCGGACTTCTCTCGTGCGGGCAACAGATGTGATGATTCAAGATTAGTTGAACCTGGACTTTTACGCCTTTCCACCCTCTGGAATGATAAAGGAACTTATCAAGAAATTCTGCTCTCACAGCAATGCAAAGATGACTCTGGTGGCCCCCTTTTGGCCACAGAAGGAATGGTTCCCAGACCTTCTGGATCTCCTCGTAGACTTTCCAAGGCTCCTCCCTGCTACAGTAAACCCCCCCGTATTCGCAATCTCATGATTCACTGGACTCACATATTCACGGATTTCTCTGTGGAATGTATCTGCCCATTATTCATGGAAAATTCACCAATTCGAGGTATTTTTCAATGAGAAATATTCAGTAATTATAGGTACTGTATTTTCATCTAATTTTTGTGACTAAATGCACTTTTTGTGATAAAAACTATTAAAATACTCAGGTAATGCCCGAGTTAAGATAATCCACCTTACGATAATTCGATTTTGCAATGGGGTAAGCAGTTGATATTGATAGACAATATTTATACTGTAAAATATTTTTAAATTTTCTGCAGGCGCAAACAGCAGCATAATCAGGCAGTGAGAGAGACCAGATTACAATAGACAACTTTTCCTCCATCTCTTTATCCTACTTTCCAGTTAAAAAGTAAAAGAGAATGATAAAAGTATTGTTAGTAACGTTTATACTTTTGTGTAAATGCGACAGCCATAAAATGCAAACAACTGACCAAGAAACTGTTTGTTGCTATAAATCAATCAGATAACAACAGCCGCTTACCTTTGGTATTTCAATCCATTGTAATGTAATAAACAATTTACTTAGCTTATAGCACAAAATGACATTAACCTTAAAATGCTGAGCCTCTATTTATAAAAGTGTCTGCTGTATGCCAGCGACGTTCGTTAGTTAGCTGGCGGAAAAAGATTTTTAAAATATCACAGCACGCTTAGTTTTGTAGATGGTGAGCATTTTGGCTCCTTTTTTGTCATTGCCTGAAGTTTAGTATGCAACCATCAGAAATGGAAAAAATCATTATCACATATAAATATTGAAATATATGACCGCTAAAAAATTTCATATATAATTGTATACAAATCGCACTGTGAGCAAAACGGTTAGCCAATGAGTTATTTTTTTGTTGTATTGCACTACCAAATTGCGATGATTTTGGTATATAACAAATTGTAAAAAGATCAGCAACACAGAGAAAATATGATCACAAATGATGCATGAATTCGTAACGCGCGGACGAAAAAAAAGTTTTGTACAGCGCAACTTACTCCGCCAGATATGTTACTTAGCTATCGCCTCGACGCCCCGGAATTTCAAAATCTGCGCACACGCGCAGGTAGGTCAGCATCTACCTTCCGTCATGGGTATGGAATAGAACCATTCCCGCTTAATCAGATTTTCTGTCGCTGGTTCCGCAACATCTGTTGTTGGTCCCTCCTGCTTTGGATTTCCTCTTTCGCCGCTGAGGATCTTTTTGAACGGATGGCTACATCTAGAGGAGTGGATCTCTGTATCTAGACGACTGGGCTGATCTTATGTCAATCAAGGATCTTTGTCTGGAGTATTTGTCTCATCACACTAAATTGGACCCAGTCCCAGGACTGTTAGTAAACCTCCGAGAAGTCCCAGGTGATCTCAAGAGCAGAGCATTGCTACCTGGGGATCTAGATGATTCCTCGGGATTTCAAGCATTTCCATCCCAGAAAGAAGAGATCACTGTCCCAGAGAAGTTGGGATTGCCTTCCTAGAGAAAGAACATTGTTCCACTTAGGGAATGGATGAGTCTGCTGGGGACCCTTCCTCTCTGAACAGTTCTGCTTCTTAGGAAGACTTCACCTCAAGACTCCCTTCACCTACCTGAAGGAGAAATGATTGAAGTCTCAGATTTAGGATTTGCCAGCCATTCCAGATATTTGACAGGGTAAAGGAGGATCTCCAGCATGTTGGACCCCAGAAATTAAAAACCGAGGATTGCCCCTTCAGCTGCCGCAGCCCTCACCTAGTGTTGTTTTCAGATGCCTCAGAGTCGGGATGGAGCAACACTGGGCTCGAGAAGTGCCGGCACCTGGAAGGGAACAGTGACCTGGCACATCAATAGAAGGAACTGTCCGTGAGTGCATCTAGCCTCATCCGCTTGGAGCCACTGGTCACAGGATCAGTAATACAGGTAAACTCGACAACACTGCAGCCAGGAGGGTTTTTTGCCCTTTGAAGGCGGCAGATGACGTCATTCCTTCTTGTTCCTTTTCTCCTTCCCCATGCCACGTTTGTCTGCTGTTTCCTTGATGTTTCTGAAGTTGTATGCTGTTTCCTTGATGTTTCTGAAGAGGGTTCAGGAGATCCTTTTGTTGCTTCTCTCCCTGCTCCTGTGGACAAGTAAGGACACCCCTCCCTCCTAGGATGGGGAACAAGATTCGGTTTGTGATTTAATTCCAGGTTCAGACATAGACGGCGCTACTCTTTGTGAGCGTTGGTCTACCTTAGGCCCTCCTGGAGAACCACGGTTGGGGAGACTACTTTCTCATCTAATGGCATCCCACCTTGCCACCTCTGCTTCTAGGAATGTTTCATCTGCTGTGTCGATTTCTTCACGAATGACTTCCGCAGCTATCTCTGTGACAACTCCCTGTGTATCGGCCATTGCTTCTGGCCGTATGTCTATGTCAGTGTTTCCCATCTTCATGCAACCGGTCCTTTGTTATCTACTGCTTCTATTCTTCAGGCCTTACTGGAGAGGGTTTCAGTCCTCAAAGGGATTGAATCCCATTTCAGAGTACCTGTAAAGGAATTAGATCTCCATCTCCAGATTCCCATAACTCGGCCGCTTCCTCGACTGTGTAGTCCTTTAAAACAAAGTGGAGGAAGAGGGACTTTGTACTATTTCCTCATAAGAAGATTCACAGTCTATGTTTGGTTTCCCGTTCTTCTCCCATTTCGGTTTGGGGGGTGTTAGTTTATGTCATCGCAGATGTATTCCATCCAAGGTGGCTATGGGCCCACATTCCATGGCTGTTTCTAAGAAGAAACCTCATGACTGCTTGATCACGGCTGTATCTGCAGAGGCAGCAGATCAGGCTCTGCCTGAGGTGATAGTTATTCCTTCTCCCAGCCATACAGAAGTGGCTGTTTGACCACCGACTGTAAGAAGAAAAGATAATAAGGCTCCTGTCACGAAATCAAACCTTGTACGGCCGTGGCCTCCTCCTCAGTCTCATTTTCTTGACCACGACATTTCATGCCCGTACGGCCATTCATCCATGTCATGCTTCACCTGAAACAGTAAACTCATTGCACTGTCCTAGAGGACATGACTCCTCTCCACAGAATTCATCTCATATATGGCCACCACAGCACCCTCATATAGCAGAGGTCGTTCTCCTCATCGCTCTTAGTAGGGAGCGTCCTCCTCGACGTTACTTTCCTGATCATCCACATAAACTTCATTGACATGCTTCTCCTCGGGATTATTTTACTTCTTAGCCTCCATCTCCAATTTCCTCTACTTCTTGGGGATTCAAAGGACTTAAGGAAAGCTCTTCTTTTCATCCTAAGAATGAGTTTGATTATTCAGATTCTCATATTTCTGCACCGTCTCTGAGGTTTTAGGTCCCGAACGTGCATGTGCTCCGGTTGTTCAGAGAGATGAAGTACAAGTTGGAGGTTTGCTGGATAGAGCTGATAGAAGTTCTGGAGGTTTTGAATTAGAGGATCCTCATACTTTTGATCTTGAATCTTGATGCGAACGAGCTAGCCAAGACATACAGTGAAGTTGTGGAGATGATTAGGAAGTGCAGTGATTTAGAAGAAACTGCTACTTCAGACCGGTCTTCAGGCCTTGAGGAGTACTTAGGCCCCAAGAAAGAAGCAGAGACCTCAGTAGGGTTACCCTTGGCCAATCGTTCTGATTTTACCTTAGAATAGGTAGATGCTCTTGTCTGTGGAAAGGACAATTTGCTACATTCTGGACGATCTGTCAAGTTGCTGCCACCTCCTCTTCGTAGGCACAGGCGTTTTAATGCCACTCCAAGAGCTGCCCTGCAGCCCAGACAAGTGGATTCAAACTTTATTAGGCTGGGACTGAGTCTTTCCTTAGGTCAATTTAAGGGGAACAGCACTTCTTTTACTTTTCCAGGAGGCATTCATTGAGGGTTTGGCTTCTATAGCCTTACAAGCTATGTCTTGGCTAGCTTGTCTTGGCTAGACTTGTGGTCTCACGGCATTAGCAAGATTTCAAGCATGAGTATTCTCGGAAGGATTCTAAGGGGGTGCTCATCTCTTTCACCTCATACAAAGTCTGAGTAGATCATTTTTCTGATCCACTTAACGGCAAATATGTGGGCCAACTGGTTGATGAAGAGGAGGGACTCCACTCTTTCTAGGGTGTCTAGATACATCAGCCATGAGTCAATGCTAGCATTAAGGAATGGGACATTATTAGAATCATCTTCCCTAAGGACCTGGTTCAGGCTGCAGTTGATAGGAGAAGAGCTGACAACAATGACCGTCTGGTTCTGCAAGCAGCCTCTAAATCATTGGGCCTACTCCTCCCAACATAGCTAGAGTGAGACACCCAGCTTTGCAGAGGAAACCTCAGACTTTGACAGTTCCTCGTAGGTAGCAACAATTGTCTCCTAAGAAGACCTCTCAACAACGTCCCTTTCAGCTGTGACCCCTTAGAGGCACAGCTAGAGGAGGGAAATCCACTGCCTTTGGTGGCTGGGTGCCTGGCATGCCGTTTAGCAACTTGGCAGTAGCTAGGAGCGGAAGATTGGGTAGTAGATGTTCTTTGGGTAGAGTATATACTTCCTTTCAACTTTCATCCTCCTTTCCCAGACCATCCTCTCCAGAAGACATACCTTCCAAGCTTGCCAAAGGATCTAGCTCTCCAGAACAAAGTGAAGGAGATAATGGAGAAGGGAGCTTTGGAAGTAGTGAAGGATCTTTCCATGGGTTTCTACAGTCAAGTTTTCCTGGTGAAGGTATCAGGCACCTGGAGACCAGTTATAGACCAGTCAACTTTGAATTTGTTCATTAGGAAGACTCGTTTCAAAATGGAAACTCCCCATACTGTTCTAGCTGCCATCAGACAGAACGACTTTGTTTTGACAATAGACCTGAAGGATGCCTACTTCCAGATCCCAATTCACCAGTCATCTTGAAAGTTCCTTAATTTCGTTCTGGGAGAGACAGTTTATCAGTTCAGGGTTCAATGCTTCGGGCTCTCGATTGCCCCTCAGGTGTTCACAAGGGTGTTCAATCTGGTTTTGACTTGGGCTCATTCTCAAGGGATTCACATTCTCAAATGACTGGCTGGTACTAGCAAGTTCTCGAGCGAAGTTGATCCAGGACAGAGACTGTCATCATCGGTTTTGTCTCACCCTGAAGTTGTGATAAATATGGAAAAGTCGAATCTTGTTCCTAGCCAAAGGACTCTTTACTGGGTATGTTGATAGACACAGTCGTGGAAAGGGTCTTTCATTCAGATCCAAGAATAGAGAAGTTCAAGACGGTCATGAGATCATTCTTATTGAAAGAGAGGCAGCCTGCACATCAGTGGTAAGTCATTCTAGGTCACCTGTCATCTTTGGAGAAGCTCGTTCCACACGGCTGACTTCACCTCTGCTCTTTACAGTGGAGATTGAAAGAGTTTTGGTCCCTTGTGAGGGATTCTCCATTCTTCCGTGCCCCGTTATCACAGGAGGTGAGACGGGACTTGGCATGGTGGCTGGACGACGGGAACCTGACGATAGGGATGCCCCTTCATGCTCCTCTCCCAGAGATCCTTCTCTTCTCGGACGCCTCAACCAAGGGTTGGGGGGCTCATATGGAGGATCTTTTGACTTCAGGAGTTAGGAGCCTGGAGGAAAAAACATCTTCACATTAACATCCTGGCACTGAAAGTGGCCTTTTTAGCCCTTCAGGAGTTTCAGGATCAGGTAGCAGGTCATTTTGTGGTTGTGATGTCTAACAACAGCACGGAAGTGGCTTACATAAACAAAGCAGAGGGACTAGTCTCTCACCATCTTCACGAATTGACAGTCCAGTTACATCAAGGGGCCAAAACCACTCGGTGGTTCTGTCAGCCAGGTATATTCCAGGCAAAAGGAATGTAGTTGCAGACAGATTGAGCTGTCAGAGTCAAGTCATGGGAATGGAGTAGTCGTTGCACCAAGAATTGATGGAAAGACTGTTTCTCCTTTGAGGGACACTGATGGTGGATCTGTTCACTACCTGTTTCAACAGGAAACTGGAAGTATTCTTCTCAGTAGTTCCAGACCCTTGGGTAGTGGCAGAAGATGCCCTTCATCATCCGTGGGACAACCTGGATGTTTACGCGTTTCCACACTTTTGCCTGATTTGTTAGGTGATAAGAGAGTAATGACTTCCCGGAACCTCAGGATGACTTTGGTAGCTCTCATGGCCATATGCCGAGTGGTACCCCAACCTTTTAGCTCTGCTGACAGAAACTCCGAGAGAGATTCCTCCTTGGCACAGTCTACTTTGCCAGCCTTTACTTTGAAAGTTACCATCAGTCCGTCAAGTCCCTATCTCTTCACGGTTGGAGACTATCCAGTATCTCCTGCGAGTGAGAAGCTTTTCTCGCAGGGCAGCATCAGAAGTGTCTGGATATCTTAGGAAATCATCAACAGCCATGTACCAGGGGAAGCAAGTCTGCTGGATTGTGTCGCAAATGGGTTTTCTCTCTTCGTCGGAAATTCTATCAGTAAGTGAGTTGACTTCCTCATTTATGACATGAGAAAGCCCTTTGTGTCCGCAAAGGCCAGAGCTGCTTTAGGACTGGTTCTTCATCTGAAAGGAGGGATCTTTTCATCCTGGTGGGAGATTCTATGCTCTTACAAAGTTTTGACAATCTGTTCTCTAGGAAACTTTAAGTTCCTAACTAGGATTTGACACTGGTTCTTAGCAGCCTTACTCACGCCTCGTATGAGCCTTTACAAGGTTCTTCAGATAGGGCTTTAACCCTCAAGACGGCATTTTTACTGGCTTTAGCATCCACCAAGAGATTGGGGGAGCTTCATGGCCTCTCTTTTGAGGTGAAACACTCAAGGGCCTGGAGTTTAGTGTCTTTCAAATTTGTCCCAGAATTCATGGCTAAGACTCAGAATCCATTGGTTCTCAATGATAGATTCGAGTCCTTTACGATTCCGTTCCTTTGCAGATTTTGTTGGCAATGATCCTAGTGAAATGCTCTTATGTCCAGTCCAGGCACTACATTACTGTCTAAAAAGAATTCGGTACCTCAGACCTGGGTGTCGAAGGCTTTTTGTTAGTATTGGCCAGTACAAGAAGGAAGTGTCCAAGAATACCATCTCCTTCTGGCTGCGGGAGGTTACTGGAAATGCATATGCTGCTTCTTCTAATGTAGTTGACAGCCCATTACGACCTAGGGCTCATGATGTCGGGTCTCTGTATGGGCTTTTTGTTTAGTACACAATTGGTGCAGTATTATGGGAGCAGATCTGGAGGTTATTAAATGAAACCCTGGCTTTCCTTAACCTAATTCATTACCTTAATATTACAGTGGTCTGAGACCTTCAAACAGAACCTTACCCTAATTTATTATCCTTAATACTACTGCCACCATGAAAACTTTTCCTAACTTCAATCTTAATCTACAATCCTCCCACAGCAATCAAAAGAACCTTAATCTAATTCATAAATCTTAGTCTACAGAACAGAAACTTACCTAATCTTATCACTATGGTTCATCAAACCTTATCCTGTATTCAATCTTAAGACTATAGAAAAAAAATCAGCAAAATTACTCCAACTGCATACATAATCAGCTAAACAGTGTGAATATAGAGAACACATTAAACTGGAAGTGTGGTGCAAAAATAATGACACACACTTCTACAAAATTTGTCCTTTTCCATAAAGTCACTCTTCATTTCATTACTCTAACAAAAACACATTGGGCTCAATACCACAAAAAACTCAACAGTTCATTTAAACACTGCAAAATTACATAAATGCAATAGCTTCATGAAAAGGAGTACACGACTACTGCAAATAGAGCCCAAATTACAGCACAGTAGAGTGTTCATGATCAAATCAACAGCAATTAATTTGGAAACAAAGTAGCTTATATGTCTAACTTTCCTCTGTATTGGGAAGTTCTCTTACACTGTAAGCACTGATTATTATGCCTACTGGCCTCAGCTTCCCTAATCCTCAGTAGCTAAAAAAACACTTGATCAAATTTCTGCACCTACTGCTCCCATCAGATGCTATAAGCCACAAGGTAGGCTAACAACAACTCCAACACAGACATTTCACCACATATCCTGTCTGTAGATAACTACTCCCAGATAGCTTCTTCTAAGGAAGTATCTTAACTTCTCAAGCCGCTTACACATTGGGTTGAAGGGGAGCAAGGCACTTTATCTTGACACTAGCAAAACTGTAAGTAAAAAGAAAAGATAACAATAACAATCAATTACACACTAAACAAATCGTGACAAAAATAAATATAATAAAAAACAAAAAATTCAGTCACACAAATCCATTTTTCACACTACCACCACATCTTGGCCCTTCCATCGCTTTTAGGAAGAATGTATCGGTTCAAAGAGCTTTGAGGGCTGGTACGTGGAATCATCTGATCACCTTTACCTCTTTTTACATGAAGTACGTCAGCTATAGGTCCTTGGACACTTTTTACTTGGGTTCGGTGGTGGCTGCCCAACAGGTTGTCTAACTTGCCAGTGCTCCTTGTGGGCATATTGTAGCTAGTCTGGATGTTGGTGCGAAAGAGATTGTAATTGCAATGAATGGTCTTATTCCTTTCTCCTTTTCCTTCTCCACCCCCAGTTGGCAACAAAGAGAATAATCTTCAGCAATGGATCTGTCTAGATACAGGTGAGGAAGACATTATTCTTTTTCTTTACTTTTCATACAAGGAATTAATCTCAGAAGTAGAAATAATGCCATTCTTCTCTCTGTAAACAGTGTATTCTCTTTGTAGATCAAGGTAGTTAACCAGTTGTAGGTTTCACAACAGATACAAATCTTCCCATTCTTTTTGGCACATTGTGGAATCTTATTCCCATTGTGGCAAAAGCCTGGATGTCTGGCTACTAGGAAAACTTTTTCTCCTCTTAGTCAGAGGCTTTCAACTCCTTCCTATTCTCCAGCAGTGGTCAGGAAGTAAGCCCAGGTGAGCCGGACCAACAATTGGTGATTACTCACTTTTCCTCCCACCAATAAGTAAGTCTTCCAATGTAAAGGCCAAAAGTTTGTATTCATAAGGGAACAAATCACAAATTTTTAATCAATTTGTATTTTTCCTAACATACAAACCTGAAGCCTTTACATTACTGGCCCACCTCAGCCACCCCTCATTCAGTTTTTCCTGGGCTGGAAGATCATTGGCTGCGTCACGAGATTCTTGAGGGTAAGCGAGATGAGACTCCTCCCATTCATGGCCCCATTGGATGGCACTATGTATTACTCTGCTGTACCTTGATCATATTATGCAGAATTTTTTCATAACTGGTATTCCAGCTGCGCAGGAGAATGTCCCAATGTAAAGGCCTCAGGTTTGTATGTTAGGAAAAATACAAATTGATTAAAATTTGTAATTTTTAATATAAAAGTTGGTAATTTTTTTCATATTTTAGAGTGATGAAGATCTCGTTAGTACATGACCTGGCTGAAAGTATAGTTGGTGATATAACTCCTACCTGTGGTGTGTCATCAGAAGAAAAACACAAAAGAGAAGTGGCTGCGATGGAGCATTTTACTAAGCTTGTTGGAGAAAAAGCTGGGAATGAAATGTTTAATCTCTTTCTGGTAAGCATCATCTTAAAATCTTTTGTACCTGCAGTAGTATCTACTGTGATGCATCATCGTGATTTGGTTTATGTTAGTTCTTTTTGTGGTATATTGTTTAGATTAATGACATATTGTCTTCACATAAACAAAAACTAGTTCAATAAATATATAGCTCTTGGGATTTAACTATATATTTGGTATAATACATATATATATATATATATATATATATATATATATATATATATATATATATATATATATATATATAAATATATATATATATATATTTACATAATATACAAATATACATATATATATATATATATATATATATATATATATATATATATATATATATATATATATATTATATATATATATATATATATATATATATAAAAATATACACAGGATTAGAAGGCAAATGAAAAGACACCTATGCAAAAGAGGTACTAGAATACTCAATATCATCCAGAATTATTACCATTAGAAGATTATACTTCAGATACAGTAAAGCGTGATTAAGAAGAAATGCAAAATAACTGAGGGAAAGCACCTTAATAATAAATTAAGAGAAATAAAAGAAACTGTAGACCCGTGGCCATCATCCTATCAGAATTGCCAAAGAGGGTTTCAGTAATGCTGATACGCAAGAAACTGGTCACACTAAACTGACATGGCTACCTGATGAGTAACCTCTGCGCTCCTATACCTATGTGCAAAATATAATATACAA
Organism: Macrobrachium rosenbergii; assembly: GCF_040412425.1. NCBI lineage: Eukaryota > Metazoa > Arthropoda > Malacostraca > Decapoda > Palaemonidae > Macrobrachium > Macrobrachium rosenbergii. Next base: position 57,925,970 of record NC_089796.1, read on the forward strand.
TACAGCAAAGTATATTTTAAAGGTATGTCCAAAATATAGAATCCAAAGAGAGACATTTTATTTGTAAAGATATTCCTCAGCATATACTGTCAGAAAATGATAAGTTTCTACTTTCTTTAATATTTTAAATTTCCTTAAATTTAATCTTCATAATAAGAGGACACAAATATAAGATCTATGCAGAATAATTTATAATATATTCCTAATTAACTTAATCAGTTCTTAGATTAACACAGTATGTCGCTAGGTTTAAATAAATTAAATTAATTTTAAATAACCCAACTAATCTCATCGGGCCAGCCTAGAGAGTTAATATTAACACCCTCATCAAGACGAGAACTTGAAAACACATTATAAGATATATATAAATGGAGTCCCAGTCTTCCATATATATATCAGTTATATATCACAGAACAACATGGCGATGTGTATCCCATATCTATATATATCAAGACCCAGCGTCATACTGAACTCAACGTGTTGTGGTTCAGAACCCCTGGCGAAGAGCAGACTGTGACATAAGTTTGGATGGTCTCTAAAATGCTAAGACAGATTTAGCCATTTGTAAATTTCAGTTTTAAACCCTAATCATGCACTCCTCTTATTAAGTTAACTTTGAATGAAATTAAGTCAATTTCATTTAAAAAGTATTTCAATACATTTACCCTTCAAAAGATAAATAAATAATAGACATAAAAATAATAATAACAGAATCTACTCTCTTCTCTCCCCCATATAAGTTTATTTTTAGAATGTCTAAAAAATTGTGAATTTTTAATGATGAGAGGTGATGATAAATTTCTGAAATGCTTTTCATGAACAAACAGTCATTCTTGAAATAAAAAAACACAACTCTTGTATTTTCTCTGTTTTAAGATATTTGGAACACTAAGGATTTGTCATCAAAGTGATGATACAGGTCAAATTAAATCAAACAAACTATCTAGTTTTCAGGTAAGTTTTTGAGGATTAATAAGTTAGAAAATGTCAGTGGAACTACTGTTTTCTATGATTAAAGCTTCTGGGGTGTGATTATCAGATGACAAGAATGTCCTTACTGCAGAGGTTGCAAATGGAGCATATTTATCATAATTTTGTCCCTTGAGAACGGGTGACAATTCCCAGAGAACATTGCATTAGGTGATAATATCAGTTATATTATTTATGAATTATTATGGAGGGTTTGTGTATAACTTATGAATCTGATGTTATTCTCTACATTGAGCTTCAAAGATAAATTCAGTATTAAACTAACTTGAAATTAACACTTTTCCCAATTTCATTTTATTTTCCAATAAATTACCCTAAAATATATATGAAGTAAATTTTTACTCATAGCTCCCCCCCAAAAATTGCACTTTTAGAAGTTTTCTGCTTCAAGTCTGTATTTAATCAAATATACATTTATTCTGTCTTTATTTTGGTTTTGAAATGCTCATGTCTTAGTTTAGTTCAAGTTACAGTTTTCACTATCCATGATTAATCAGTTTCAATTCAAAGTTATTTAACCTGGTTTATGTTAATTACACAAAAACATTGTGTTTAATGTTATTTGTTGTTTAAACTTTACTAGTGACAAGGTTGTTGGTCTAAGAAAATTTTTGACTTAGTACAGATACAATAACACACACACACACACACACACACACACACACACTCACACACACACACACACACACACCATGACACACACACAATTACAAGAAACTACCCTTGATAATTCCCAGACAATTAACAATACAGTACTGTATGATTTGATACCTCCTGACTTCCAAAATTTCTCTTATGAAATTTGTTAAAATAATAAATGAATTTTGTATAAGTTTTAAATAATAATTTTATCATTTCAAACCACTCCAGGGTGTGTGTTCCTGTTCTGCCATCTTAATGTTATTAATTTTAAGATTTCCATCATTTCCTGTATTGGGTAAAAAGTTTATTTATCATACAAATAAACATCCTGTATACATGTACCATAAAATTCATCTCACTAAAAGTGAGACTTTTGTCACTTTGAAGCTCTGTGAACTAATTTTAATATTTTACTGTTATTTAATTTTTATGTATTATGTTTCCCATTTATAAATTGACAGTGTAAAATTACAGGAAACACTTTTCTGGGTTTGTCAGTGTGCATCAGTTAGATGTGTCTGTGAAAAGGCTATTCAAAACCATTATTTTTAGGTTCAGTGAAAGATCTTAGATAGTCTGTGAATTGCTGTAGAGTTTATGTTCATATCCCATTGTAATTAGTGTGTGTATGTTTTGGGGATATATATAAATATAAATATATGTATAAATAGTAGAATATACATTAAGCCATAAATATAGTTACAGTAATAATATAAGTTTATAAATATTGGATATAATTAGACATAAACTTAGATACAAATATAATAATATATATATATATATGCTTTTGAATATATATATATATATATATGCATCTATATTCTTTGCCATATATGTATATATATATATATATCATATATAACTGATTTTCATATATATACATGCATATATGACCTATATATATATATACTATAGTTGTATTCTTGTATACCAGACCTACAGATGTATATATATATATATATATATATATATATATATATAAATAGGAGAGCAATTATTTATAAATATATAATACATATATATAATATCAGAGGGAGGTCTGTCCATATAAACAATATGACAGGCTGCTATATATATTTTATATATAACATATATATTCTACATTATATAATAGTACCGTTGGCCATGAAGAGCTATATATATATATAATATATATCATAGTATCTATATATATATAATATATATATACAGTCTGTAATGGGTATATGTATATAAATATCTCCCCACTATATATATATTCCTTCTGTATAATATTTTTCATATATCTTTTGAATATCTATATATATATATAATATGTGCATATAATAAATACTCTAAACCTAAAATAACATTCTCTGTATACTAATACATATATATATATATACCCATAATATATTTATAATATACATATACTATCATAATATGTATTGTATAATATAGTGTATATATGTATATATATATATATATATATATATATATATATATATACATATTAGGATATAGAGGGATACATATATATATACCCTGAGGAGACAAGACAGAATCTTGTATGTATGTATGTGTGCCCTATCACATACACAATTGTTCTGTAGCATCTCTGTAAATTTAGACTGCAAAACCCACTTCAAACTGGATGGTATCTAACAGAGTTTTTATTCAGAAAAAGTTACAAATTTTCTTGGACAAGAGCAATCCACAGATGAGATGTGAAGACTGTTTGTCCAGAAAGAAGGAAATCTTCTGAAAATCTCAGTAGCAGGAAACTCTAATCCAGATGTCCTCGCAGTTCAAAAGACTGATAGGAGATGCACCTGCACTCCTATGTATATCTCCTATATACCAATTTTATATATATATATATATAATATATAATATTTATATATATATATGAAGGAAAAGTGACCGGTTATATATATATATATATATATATATTATATATAATATATATATCAATGGTCGTTTCCATATTATATACTAAGATATATATTATAAATAATGATTTGTATTCTATATATAAATAATAATATTTATATATATTATATAATATATACATAATTGGTAGCATTCCTCATATTCTTATCAGCAATGTTTCTTAAAATCTTTATATATATTTATCAGACGATAATATATATATATATATATATAATATTATATATATATAAAATATATACATATTGTTGTACTGTAATAAATAGTAATATATATTTATATCATAATTTATTTTTCAATTGAATAACTGTTTAATACCCTATGTATAATAAATATATACTGCTGCTGCTCTCCAACCATATATATATTGTATAAAGTGATATATGTTCAAAGCTCCTATCTTTCTATGTATATATCTGTTCTATTTCATATATGTATATATGACAAATTTTTATAAAATTTATATACATATATAATATACAAACCTGTGGTGAAGTGTAAGTGTACTTTCTTTAAAAAAACCTGATACTGTGCTGTTAACCGGAACTAAGGCACCATTTTATATATGGGGAAATGGACAGTCTAAACCACCATTTATATTGTGACCCTTCACTTCTGTTCTTTAAATCCAGAGTGAGTATTAGAGTGGGCCATATTTGATTACCAAACTTTGTATTTATTCAGAAATTATAATGACCTTAAAAAGCTGATATTTTGTTTGTTCATCACATAAACAAGCCTAGATTTCTCTAAAGGCAACAGTGATCCCTTGTAAAAGCAATCTCTGAAAGAAAGCAGATTAGTTTGCCTAAACAGGTGTGAGGTAAATCTAGTGCATCACTCCATTAACATTATAAAAGTTCAAATATTTCCATTTATTTCATTTCCCTGTTAGAGCTCACTTTAATTACTTGAAGGAAAACATCTCATACACTCTATCTCTAATTCAAATCAAAATTACTGGTGGGTCAATGAATGAAACTCTGATATAATATTTTAAATAAAATTTATTTCTAAATTCAAAGATTATACCTGACATTAACAGTCTCAGGAAATTTATTATTACTTGAACAAAACAAATTAAATCTGAATTAATCACTCAGTCAAAAATTAAATCAAGAAATTATTAATTCATCAAAATTATTCAAGAAAGATTTAAATTGTTAAATAAACTTGATTGAGGAAATATACTGTAAATATAAATTAATTCCCATGTGTTAAACAAAATAAGGCAAATAAATCAATCATATAAAAATGTGGATACAAAAGACACAGAGAAATATGCTCTGCAAAAGATTAAATATCAAAATGTAAAGCAAAAATTAAGGCAATAACTGGAAACTCATCACGTATATGTATAAAAGAAAATTCTTCAAAAGATAAAGCATAAAACATATAACACGAAAAATATTAAAGAGTGAAAATTTATCTTTACATATAACCACTTAGAACATTATTTTAGTGCACTAAAACAGCTGTAATTATGTTACCCATGCCTTGATCACACTTAAAATCAAAGTTTTGGACTCTTAGACACCTTCACTGACATCAGAATAAAATACACTGTTGTCAGCACTGAGTTTTACTAGGTGAAGTAAACTAGTTAAGCATAAAGTGACCATCGTCTACCAAATATCAATTGGGTCCTTAAAACAGGACATTCGTAAAATCCCGATCTCGGTGAGAGAGGAGAGATGAGAGAGAGAGAGAGAGAGAGACTTGAGAGAGAGAGAGAGAGAGAGAGAGAGAGAGACCAAGCGGAAAACGCAGCTCCTTTCCTACAACGCTTTTGGTCTCCGAGTCTAGAACTCCTCTGTATGGCGTCCAGAACTCGAGATAACCACAGGATTTTGATGAGTCCCAAAATGGAATGCATTACTTCAGCAGTTTTGAAAATAGACTAACAACCTGGAATCTATACAAGTAACAAGGGTTCTCTCTCTCTGTTTGCCACTCATCCTCTCTAATTTATACAGTGTCTCCAAGACATACAGCGTTCAATCATTTTACCTACGCTAACTCTTTTTTTACGATATCGCTGCTGTTGAACACAAAATCATAGCTTATACAACAATTCCCTCATCTTTTTTGGCTTTTATTGAATTTTCAAAACCAGTCATAAGACTCCTATGTTAGTTATCATATTTATTGAATCCAGACGATTCACAACGTGGATTTTGTAATCAGCAACCATTGTTCTTACCGGAGATATGCTGTATCTTAATATTATAAGGTTGCAAGCACAGAGACCACCAGAGTGGTTCTCTGGTTGTGATTCTTGATCCGGCTTGTAAAACGTGAGCCGGATTGTGATCAGACAGCACTAAAATCTCTTCATTCCTAGGTCTGTTACATACACTTAAACTTTTTCAATGCTGTGATTAAGGCTAGAGTTTCTTTTCTAATTGTGGAATACACTTTCTGATGTTTTTTCAGTTTTGAAGACATGAAAACATACAGGATGCAAAAGTTCACTTTCATCTTCTTGAAACAGTACAGCTCAATTCCACAGTCAGAAGCATCAACTGTATCTAAAATTTCTTATTGAAGTCTGGAGCCCGAAGAACTGGTCTTGAAGTTAAAATGGCTTTAACCTTTCTCAAAGGTTCTTGACATTCTGTAGTCCAAACAAACTTAGCTTTGGGACTAGTTAAGTCTGTTAAGGGGGGCTACTACAGCTGAAAATTCGGGCAGAAAACGCCGATAGAACTGCCATGCCCAAAAATCTCTGTAGCTGTTTTTCTAGTAGTAGGTGGGGTAGCCTTATGGATACCCTCTGCATTAGCGTTTACTGGAGCGAGAAGGCCTTTCCCAACTTCAAACCCAAGATACTGCACAGTTGCCTTCCTAACTCACTCTTCTCTGGGTTGACTGTTAGTCCTGCTTCCCTTAGTTTCTTGAAAACTTTCTCAGGATCTTCAGATGTTCTTCCCATGTTGTAGAGTAAATGACTATGTCATCCAGATATACACCTACTCCTTCTGGACCCTAGCAGTTGATCCATCACTGGTGAAACGTTGCAGGTGCATTCATCAGACCAAATGGTGAACAGTATACTGATACAGTCCAAAAGGAGTAATAAGCTGACAGCAATTTAGCACTCATCTAAGGGAATTTGATAGTATCCCTTCAACAAGTCTATCTTGAGACAAACTTGGCTTGTCCAACATTATCAAGTAACTGATCTATAAGAGCAAGGGATAATTGTCAGCCACACTGATGAATTCAGTTTCCTATAATCAGTACACATCCTAAATGAGCCATCAGGTTTCTTCACCCCTAACACACATGGAGAACTGTAGTGACTTGAACTGGGTTCTGCTAATCCATGCTGTGACAAATATTCAACTTCTTTCTTCAAACATCTCGATGATAAGGTGATAGGCGATAAGCGCTCTGCTTGAATGGTCTGCCATCTTCTTGGATCTTGATCTCATGCTTGATCTGATCCAGTGCGCCTAGGGTACATCTGCAAATAAGTTCTGTGAAAGCTTCCTAATCACTTCACACAACTCACCACCTTGCTCAACACTCCAGATGTTTCAGTTTATCACTCCAAATTTTCCAGAATCGAAGAATTATTCATCTTGCTTTCAGCTCCCAATTCATATCCATCGTTGTCTTCTGTAGTTGAAGTTGTCTGGGTTATTAACACAGTTTCCGTTACATGTATCTTCCTTTACGTCTTCGTCTTTCTGGTGTTTCAATTACATAAGTTCTGTCACAGTAACCTCTCAATTATCTTGTAAGGACCTGAAACTTATTGGAAAGGGGGAAATCTCTCGACAGGTAAAAAACACTAACAATTTGTTGACCAACACTAAAACTTTAGCAATATTCTTATCATATCTCCTTTTCATTTTCACTTGACTCAGTTCCAGATTTTCTAAAGAGAATTTTTCCTAATCTCTTCCAATCTTTCCTCAAGTTCTTTACATACTTCCATGGACTTCCACTCTGATTTTTCTTCCCAATTTTCTGCAAGAATTTCAACAGTCCCTCTCACTTCTCTACCAAAAATCATCTTTAGGTGAACAACCCATGCTTTGATAAGCATTCCTAATTTCAATAACATCAATTGTACACCAACATCCCAGTCTCTGCCTGACTCAGAATAATGCTTTGTCAGCATTTTCAATGTCTGGTGAAACCTTTCCAAGGCTCCTTGAGTTTCTGGGTGATATGCAGTGGACAACTGTTGTTTCACTCTAACAAGTTCATCATCCTGAAACAGTTTGAAGTAAAATTGGTTCTCTATCACTTTGTACAATTTCAGGTATCCCAAACTTTGAGAAACTCCACACTAGTTTCTCAGCAACTATCTTAGCAGATATGTTTCTAACAGGGATTGCCTCAGGATATCTTGTCACAGGACACATCAATGTTAACAGATACTCATGACCAGCCCTATGCGTCTTCGCAGTGGTCAAACCATATCTATAATCACCTTGCCAAAGGGTTCTCCTCTAACTTCTATAGGTTGTGGGGCTTTCTGAATGGTTTCATTGGCTTTCCAGCTATCTGGCAGGTATGACACTCCCGACAGGTGAACTTGCTAACATCTTTGTAGTCCAGGCAGGGCCATATTTCATGGTGCTTCTCCACAGTCTTCCGAATTCCCATATGTCCAGACTCATGAGCTACTGCTACTACTTGCTTCCTCAATGGGCGTGGGATCAAAATTTGATGATATTCACCCCATTCAGCATCTCCTGGTATATCTGCAGGTCTGCTCCCTCATCAACAAACCTTCCTTCAGATAATAACAGGCAGGAGTCTGTTGCATCTCTTCTTGACTAAATTAAATCTCTGAAAAACAACTCCAGCTAAGGATACATCCTTCTTCTGTAGGTCCATTGGCTTCTCCTTGTCACCTGACCAACTTCAAGGGTTGAGCTCTCCAATATCTGCTAACTCAGCTACTGTAGTTTTCACTGTTATCTTCAGGAACGCCTTGACTACTCCAGATCTCTTCTTGGAAACCTCTGTGGTCAACACTAGGGAAGTATCATTTCTCTGGAACAACTCTTCTAAGCTCAATGATCCTTCTTGAGTGGGTAAATCCCTCAGACTCTTCACTTACAGGCATAAGTCCTCTTCATACCCTAAGTAACACAGCTAGAAACAGGTTGAGTTATTCTTCTCAAATCTACCGTATGACTAATCCTCAATGGTTTATCTGTCACTATAGGACAAGGAACAAATGGCACACTACCAACTTCATTCCTAACAGAACATGTACACCTTCAACAGCCAGTGAGTCCTTTACAGCAAAATCAACATCTCCTGTCACCAATTCACGTGACAGGTGTAAGCGGCATATAGGAGTTACCTCTTCTCCTCCTATACCCTTCAAAATAACAAACTCCTGTAAGATTCTCCTCAACTGGGGTGAGCACCATGGACTACCACACCATGGTTGCTCCTGTATCACGCAACACCTTGACTGGCACCTGCACACTTCCTCCTGGAGTTGTCCAGCGTACCCTCATAGATATATGACAAAAGCCCAAACTGCCTCAGCCACTCACTGCTTGAAGTTACATTTCCACTGGTTGCTAAATATTCAGCTTGTTTAGTCTCAGTCTCACTGGAGCTTGACTCTCCCCACATTGTTCTTTATAGTCTGTTTCACCTGGTCATTTTCTTACTACTTGACCAACTGGTTTGGACTGCCAATGTGTCTGATGACACTCCCAACTGAAGTGTCCTGCTCTTCCACACTTGTACAGACAACATTAGGCTTCTGTAATTGCCTTGCAACATTATTATATGAGGATTTTACATTAGCTTGCTGAGGATATTACTCTGAAATGACTTGGTATTACCACTTGTAGGATTCCCATTAAATCTGCTCTGAAAATTTGGGTGAGACCTAAAACCTGTGTGTTGATTCTGGTACTTGACATTATAGTTCCTTTTTGCTGCTTATGATGTTAAAGTCCTGCTAGAGATGTAGCAGCTGTCAAGTTTATTCACCTCTCTGCAAATAGGCTCTTATGTTTCAGGAATTCCCTAAGATATTGTTCAAGGACAAATAATTCTTCAAGATCTTCAAATGTTTTAACTTTTAGCAGCCTCAACCATCGCTTTAAAACATCTTCTTACTTTGTACGCATAATCCAAGAAAGTTATCTGGTCATCCTTTCTCAAGATCTGAATCTTTCATTTTAATATTCAGTGGTCATCTGGTAAACTTGTAGCACATGTGTTTAAGTACCTTGTACTCTTTACACTGCTCAGTTGATAAGGCTAAATAGGCATAGCCCTTACCAATGAGAACACTCTGTAACAAGACTGACCATTTATCCTCTGGCAATCCCATACCTGCAGCCACTTTTTCAGTGATCAAAACTCATCTGAGCTTCTTCTGTAAATTTTGAATTAACTTCTGCACTCTTTACTGCATCAAATACAGGGTCTGAATCACCTTGAGTAGGGTTAGATGGTGTTCACGGGCACCAGCTGTAGCTTTCAACCTTTCCATCTCTCTCTTGTGTCAGCTATTTCTCTTAATTCTTCAGCAGCTTTCTCTTCTTCTCTTTCTTTTCTTTTTTTTCTCTGTCTTCTTTTCTCTTTCAGCCTGCATCTTCAGCTTAATCAAATTTGTTTCTGCTTCTAGATTGCGTCTAGCCTGCTTCTGCATCACTTTTTCTCTTTCTTTTGCCCATGTTTATCTATAAGTTCTGCCAGCTGCGTTCAACAACTCTTGAGCTTCTCCGAGCTCTTCATCTATTTTACCAGAGTCCATCAATGCTTGGATCAAGAATGAATTTTATTGTGCCTTTACCATGTTGGCAGACACCTGACCACACATGCTATTGCTATCTCACTCCACTGTGCTTTAGTCAGAGTGATTTCAGATAACTCTTGAATGGAGGGATTTGCTAAAAACTCTTGAACATTGAAGGAGCCATCTCTCAGTTGCCAACTAATAATTCAATATTACACAATTCAACACAATAAATTGCAAAAAACAATTATATGGTCACTCTTCCAAATGCAAAGAACAATTATTATATGGTCACTCTTCTCACAAAATAAAAGAACTATATGGTCACTCTTAAGTAATAAATATGTCCCTAACACCACCAGTATACACCAGAGTGATATTTGTGATCTGTTTTTCCCGGTCTGGGCACCACTTATATATGTGACGAAGTGTCCAGTGTCTGTTCTTCAAATCAAACCCTGATATCTAAAAATCCCGAGTCTAAGGCCCATTTATATATGGAAATGGTCCAGTCTAGTGCACCATTTATATATGGTGACCCTGGAGTGTCCAGTGTCTCTTTAAATCAAACCTGGTATCTAAGTGCTTGATATTTGATTACCAAACTTACCATTTATTCAACAATTACAGTTACCTCACAAAGCCAGACACCTGAACCCTCATCACACATAAAAGACGACTGATTTCTCTAAAGGCAACAGTGATCCCTTATAAAACTTATCAATCTTGAAAGAAAGCAGATTAAGTTCGTTAAACAGGTGTGAGGTAAAATCTAAGGGCATCACTCCATTAACATTATAAAGTTCAAGTGATTATTATCATCACTGTCACTTCAATCACTAGAAGGAAACATCTCACCTACCACTCTATCTCTAATTCAAATCAAAATTACTGGTGGGTCAATGAATGAAACTCTGACATAATATTTTTAAATACAAAAATTTATTTCTAAATTCAAAGATTATACATGACATTAACAGTCTCAGGGAAATTATTATTATTTGGAAAAATTGATTAAATCGAATTAATCATCAGTCAAATTAAATCAGAAATTAATTTATTAATTCATAAAATTATTAAAGAAAGATTTAATGATAAATAATAAAAACTTGGGATTGAAAGGAAATATACTGTAAGTAAATTAATTCCACATCCCAAACAAAATAAGGCAAATAAATCAATCATATAAAAAAATGTGATACAAAAGACACCAGAAATATACTCTGCAAAAGATTAAATATCAAAAAAATGTAAAAGCAAAAATTAAGGCAATAGCAAACTCATCACATATATGCACAAAAGAAAAATTCTTCAAGATAAAGCATAAAACATATAATACGAAAAATATTAAAAGGAAAAGGTATCTTTACATATAACCACTCTAAATATTTTTTTAGTGCACTAAAACCAGTAATTATTTTGCATACCTTGGTACCAAATTCACTTCGTGTTTTTACTCAGGCGCTGCGTTACACACACACTTAATAAAATACACTGTCTCAGATAAACTCAGACAATACTACTAAGGAACTAAACAGTTAAAGAATATATGATGACCATCGTCTAAAAACATCAATTACGTTAAAACGGGACATTTTAAAATCCCGAGGAGAAAATGAGAGAGAGAGAGAGAGAAACGAGAATGCGAGCGAAAACGAGCTCCTTTCCTGGCGCTTTTTGGTCTCGAGTCTCGACTCCACTGTATGGGCGTCATCTCGTGGTAGGTCTTACCACAGTGTTTTGATCGAGTCCCAATGGAATGTATTACTTTAGCAGTTTTGAAAATAGACCAACAACGCTCCTGTCCCTTGAACAACACCTCTCCTCTCTTCAGCTCAACTCATGTCGCTAAACTATACAGTGTCTCAAGACATACAGCTTCAATCATTTTAATACGCTAACTCTTTTACGGTATAATGCCATTCTGAACAAAATCACACAGTTATACAACAATTCACATATACACACGGGAGATTACTGTGTTATGAAACCACAGCATAAGACTATATCCTATATACTGGCTATATATATATAATATAACGATATATACAACGGGACATATATAATCAGCAAACCACTGTTCTATTGATATATAGATATGCTGTATATATATTATATATGTATATATAGATATACCATATATATATATGGTTGTGATTCTTGATCCGCTAAAAACGTGACATATATTGTACATATAGATATACATATATCTAAAATCTCTTCATTCCTAGATCTGTATATACATATACTATATAATATATATATATATATATATATATATATATATATATATATATATATATATTTTATATATATATAATATATTTAGAATCTTTTTTCAGTTTCAAGACACATGAAACATATCTAATAGCCAAAAAGTTCTAAACTTCTTAATTCTTGGCGCTTTTGGATATGGCAATCTGACAGCCCACATCCAAAGTCAGAGATCAATTGTATCGAGACTTGTGATGTGCGGTCTGGAGCCCGGTCACCTGGTCTTGGAGGGTTCAAATTGCCGACCTGACCGCTACCGGCCAAATCACAGTCTTGAATTCTGTGTTTGAACAAACTTAGCTTTCTCTAGTTAAGTCTGTTAAGGGGCTACTACAGCCGAGAAAAGGCAGAAACGCCGATGAACCATATGTGCTGCCCAAATCTCTGTAACCTTTTCTAGACCTAGTGGGTAACTCTCACCCAAAATGGGAGTATCTTATAGAAGGCCTTCCTAACTTCAAACCCAAGATACCTTAAGTCCTTCCCGAACTCACTCTTCTGGTCTTAGAAGATGTGGATATTAGTCCTATTAACTACTGTTACAAATCAGGCACTGTAAACAAACAACTAACTAGCATTAAAAACACCGGTGCTAATTCAAAGATCTAGTTCAAACTATGTTTGTATCGATACTGTAAACCACCATAATTAGACAGTCAAAATGAGTAGCTCTTACTTTTTACTAACTTTATCTAGAGTACCATCTACATGAGGAGAATAATATTAGATAATTTTGTTATTGATACAAGGAATCTGGTTATCAGTAGTTCCATTACAACTGTATTATAAACAAAAATCACTGATAAGCAAAAATCGGTGATTTTTGCCGTTTATTGCCGCTGATAATCGAAGTTCAGCCCCAATGCCGATTATCAGCTATGTGCTGATAAGCAAATTGTGCATATTATACTCCGAAAATCACAATTTTCATCATTAGACAAGCCCCATAAAACCAGATCAACATATAAATGCCGCCGATAACCAGGGACTTTTAAAGTTATTATACAGTGCCAGTTTTAACAATGACAGATAATTTGAAGTTGCATTAAAAATTGCAATCAGGTAGTCTAACTGTTTTGTTTCTGAAACATGCCAGTTCATAGTTAACCAATTTGTGCATGACTTATGAGTCTTGTTGTTAAAGCCAATGAATTCCTGGATATTTTATAATCAAACAAAGATTTCTGATATACAAATAGTTCTCCAATTATAACTTAATATCAGGTTCTTTCCAATTTTAAAAGAAATACTTTTTCATGCAGATCTAATTCCAATGGGTATTACTCCACCAATAGTGACATCGGAGGCATTGAGCATTTGTCATGATGTTTACCATATATATTTTCTAAGTGAATACAAAGTATTTTTCATGTGTAAACTTTTAAACATTTTAAAACCACTGAGTCAATTTGTATTATTTTTATGCCCATACTGTTTGATTGAAATATTGTCAGTATTTCAGGATGTTTCATCCATGTGATGATGCACCATTCTTTAGTAGTTTTAGCAGCCTATGAATATTGTTTTATCAGCTATCCTCATATAATGTTGTATGTCATCATTTTATTATTATTATGCTCATGTATATTGTTGTTTTAGTGGGTGTTCAGTATGTCAGTGACACTTGAACAATGACTTACATCCTCTTGTGCTTTTCTTGGGCAAATCTTGAAATACATCACAAACATATCCACCATACATTTCCGTAAAACAAGCTGAGTTGAGTCTGTATGGTGGGACATTTCTGTGTTCTTACATTTACAATATGACTATGACTGTGGATAACTGGACCAAATCATCCCAAGACTTGTCCATCGGTCCAACTAGTGTGCTGCTATGACTTTTTGGAAAAGAAGTGCTTCATTGTGGTTGGTTTTCACTTCAAACTGTCCTTATGGGCAATATCTCTCATTTTAACCCTGTAACCCCACTCATACCTGGTAGAACCATGCACAGTACAGCAATTTTTTTCTGGAGGTGGCATGAATCTTGAGCAACCTGTATTTAAGTGTCCTTTGCAACAGGAACTTTGGGTGATTCTATGGGAAATCCTAATTCTAGGCTGACATGTCTTATTCAGCATGTATTTATTGTCCCCTTGTCTGCAACTGAGTAATACTGTACCAGTGTCTGGTCAGGCGATGCTGGATTAGTGATGGTCAACCTGGAAAATTGTGTATATAATGTATATGTGTCATTACAATATATGTTCTATCTGATGGCTTGTGTCTTGAGGGTGTTGTGCCTAATGCTGACCATTCCCCATACAAAGCATAGACTGTACCGGGTGCCATTGTACCCTCTTGGGCAAAGTGTGCTCTTGATATGGTCTATGCTTGGTAATACCTCTGCTCTGTTCTGTTGAGGCTTGGTTTGCAGCTACCACTTGTGCCCAATGTGGCCAGTGCTCCTTCTGCTACAAGTGGTTCCTGCAGTTGTAGAGGCATGTGCTGTATTATGTATAGCATATGCACTACCTGATTTGTACATTTACTTTACTCATAACAAGCCTAGGTCAAGTCTGGTTTTATGCCTGATCATCTCAGCATTGAAGGTACTATCACTGAGTCCTTCCATCCCATTGATCTCTCTATTTCAAAGTTCCTGCGACAGGAAAAGGCCAGTTTTTATATGCATGGTGCTGACCTGCTTGTTAGCAGTCCATTACTGTTCTGCCTTTGAAAGGGCATTGACTCATACTTGGACCTGCATGCAAGCATGGTCTCATGCTCTTTAGTCAGTCACTGTTTTTGTCACTATTTGATTGCTTGTTGAAATGGGCATCACCTATTTCTAAATTGTGCGAATATAATACTTCTCACAGGCATTCTTCTTTTTTATGCTTTTCCCCATGAATCCAGATCCAGAATAAGTACCTCCTTGAGTGATGGTTACAGTGTTGGGACACGCTTTCCATTCTTTCCTCTACATTTTGTTCTTCTTCCCAAGTAGATGAGAACCGGTTATTTTCTCCATTCCTGAAGCTCTGGCAATTCTTGATTATAAATTTGAGACTCCAGCAATTCTGTTCCTCCACCATCTAAGCTGGAGTACCATTTCTGATTAATTTTAACTTTGAGGCATTACCATCTCCAGTCATATATTGTTTCTTTCTGTTGATTTTTAGCCGAGTCAGGCTGGCTTGGATCAGCACTGGAAGTTGACCCATTGAGGGATACAGTACAGAAGACTCCATTCCCTTTCTGGTTTTATCTAGTGCCAGGAATTTTGAAGTCTTCATTGGAGAATTTACCAGGTCTCTGGAGAGAGGACTGAGGAATATCTTTGTCAATGGCAGAACTGTAGTGCTCACGCTGTCTTGCTAGTGGAGTATTCTTCTATAGGAGCCAGTGTGTGTCCATATAACTCCACTTCAGATCAGTTTTGGTTAAGTGATTTTTCATTGGTCCTTTTGTTCAGCTGTGCCTTTGATTATTACTGCCATTCCCTAAGTCCCTTTTTGTGAGTTATGAATAGGGTTCAGTCACCTTTTCAAATAACCTAGGTTTCAGTGGATCTTTCCGAGGAAATGGGCATTGTATTTAACATTGTGCCTGATCACAATTCCCTGCCAACCCAGATTGGTTGTGCTTCCTTATATTTTGCTAGGCAGTGGTCAGCAAAAGGAAAGTTGGGCATTTCTAATGTGTCCTTTGAGGTAGACTCAAGGACACATTTCTTCAGATATGCCTTCAACGCATTTCAACACCTAGGCTTCAGAGTTGCGTCTTAACATGGATAATTCTTCTAGTGAGGGCTGAAACTGGTAAAAAACACAGAAATTGGTGGCCAGGCCGTAGGTTTTGAAGGTGAGGTTAGGCAAGTGAGCCACCTCCATCACATATGAACTCAAGGGGTGATGCCTCAGTTTCTTCAGCACAGGAAATTTGATTGAGGTGGCTAGAGGATTTGGGCTGACCAAGCTGGGCTTGAGTTTGTTAGTTTTAGAAAAATATGATTTGTTCCTAAATTGTCATTTTGGCCCATATGACAGAACAAACCTGGGTTTTGGATGGATGACTCTGGATCATAAACTAGGTGATTATTTAACAGCCAGACTTCTGGAGCCTTGACAATGTAGAATTTGACAATGTAGAGGAAGTTATCCTCATAGATAACAAACCTTCATGTCAATAGTTTGCTATCAATCCTCTCTCCACTGAGAGAAGAGTGTCTTGCTTGTACAAAAGTTCTAATATTCCTTTTCCGCCAAGCAAAACTCAAAAACAAAGCGGTGTACGCAGTCTCATCGGCTATCAATTGCAATCAGCAGTTAGCAGCTGGAGCGATTTCTCATTGTCCCTGGATGGGTAGAAGTTACGAAAAAAGGGGAATTACCATCTGGCTAGTCTGATTCTTTCGTTGCTTTCTTACCAGTCATCTGGAGTCAGCTATGGGTCTCCTGCTAGGGACATTATATGAGTTACCACAACCTATTGAGAGAAGGGCTAAGCCCAGGAAACTCTGCCCATTACTGAACCTATGGGCAGCAGACACAGATGAGGAAGTGGAGAGTGGTCTGAGTGAGTAAGTGAGCACCTTTTATTCCTTTGAACAGCACGTTTCACGGGTATGTTTAGATTTCCTAAGCCCCTAACATCCGCGGTTTTGCCTTGTTGATTTGGGCATCACCTTGAACTATAATCTTGTCTGATAGTTTCCACGTGGTCACGGACTTGTATTCTTGGACAGTCTTGCCTATTCGATACCTATACCATCATTTCACTTACAGATGGTAGATGATCAGAGTCAGGGTGGTCAGCATAGTGCTCTGACAGAGACAAGGGAATTCATCTGGATCGTTGTCAACAAGCCATTAAAGGACAGGAATGGAAAGGATTCAAATCTGTCATCATGAAGAAGGGTTTTCAGTCTTAGCCAGGACCGGACAGATTTGGTAGGCTTGGACATCCAACCTTCGTCCCCTTTTTTGACATCAAAGATGATATGGAGTTCACCAACTTGTTTTAAAGAGACCAGGTCGCCAGTAAAGTCCTTCTTGATCCAGTCAGGTTCCTGTCTGACACACATAAAGGCTGAAGACCATGGGTGAGGATTTGGGTACCAAAGTCGAGTCAGCCTGGTGGCGTAAGCAGTTCTTTGAGGAGATCTGTAAGCTCTTGAGAAGCATTGAGATTTCCACTGAGAAGAGGAGCTGGTCATTCCATATGTGAGAAGATGCAGTCAGGCACGCTCTCTAAGAAAAACAAGTTTATGGAGAGGGGTTCTGACACCAGCCATGGTAAATATCAACATCCACCTGCAGCCCATGATGGAAGATCTTCGAGTAGCCTAGGTATCTCGATGCTGCTCTCGTTAGAAAAAGGACCTCTTTACTCATGGAGTCCTGGACTTCTTCCAGGGATTTCAGACAGAGACCTTAGTGAGCAGTGGTATCTCTGGAAGTTATGTTGACTGAAAGTTGTGCCACAGAGAGGATCTCTCCGGAGCTTCTGACAGTAGGATCAGGAGATCAGGGAACCATTCAGCCATGAGGCCACATGGGCAATTAGGGTCATTCTGAGATTCTGAGAGCCACTACCCTCTTCTAGAACCTGACGGATTAGGCAAAATGGAAGGCAGGCATAAACCTCCAGATTGTCCAAGGGGTGTTCCCAGGCAGAAAATCTGCCCCAGATCTGGGGCTACACAACAGAACACCTCTAATTTCTTGTTGAACCTTGTTGCAAACAGTTCTAATGCGGTCTTCCCCACAGATGAAAAAGCCTGTTGCTATGTCCTGGTGCAGAGACAGCTGTCTCCGATTCATCCCATCCTGACCCAGAAGCAACTCAGATTGTCCCACTGCCTCCAAACTGCCTGGGATGATAAGGGAAAGTCCACTGAATGATCTAAATCACCCACTGATGGTTGAGGCACTGTCAGGAAGTGTGTTGGCGTGAATGAAGCTCCCCCACAAATCCAACAACAAAGGCCACCGGGGAGTTGTCTGACATTTGCACCATGGGTGTGGAATCACACCCTCCCACATACAAGAAGATGGGAAAGCAGCTTTGAATTCCAGAACATTGATGTAAGAAATCTCTTGTGAGCCCAAACCTTCCAAGTGTGCTCCCACCCCTCTGCCTTGCATATGAGAACAGAAGGATCTCTGGAGGAGAATGAAGGGGCACTCATATGGCCAAGTTCCTGTCGTCAGGACCACAGCAGGTCTTCTCTTAACACTTGCAAAAGAGGAAGTTGAAAATGACCCATTGATAACTTTATAAAAGGACTCAAAATGTCTTTAGATGAAGCCTCCACTGAGGGACAAGATGGCAAACAAATGAAAAGAAAGGTTATTGGGAAGAATTAAAATAGTCGGAATCTTGCCACTGATGAGCTGGTTTGCGGAAGACTAATCTGAAAGGAAGAGTTGCTTAAATGAAAACAGCTCATTCTCTGGTCTGATGGAAAATCCTCACGCCGAGACTGTGTTGACCATACCAGATTGGCAATTATTAGCCAATCTCTGACTGGGGATGAGATGCAATTTTGGTGGCCGTGATGCAAAATCGTCAAAACTGGACCGATCCTCTTGGATTAAGCTTATACCACGGCCCACACAAGACCAGCCAGTTGTGACGGTATCTGAGGAGACAAAAGATGTGGTGGGCCAGGATTAAACCAGAGTTCTTGAAGAGGCTGTTGAGAGGCCGTAAGCTCGACACTTTAACTGGAAAGGAAAATTACCAGGCTGAAGTGGACAAAATTTCCTGGAGGAAGGATGACAGTATAGTGGACCCCTGCCTAGAGCTTAAAAGGGGCAGTTTCAGAAGGCAGAGTTTTGACTCACTGTGGAAATAAAGACTCAATAAATGACGAAAAATTCGCCTACAGTAAAATGATATTTCAGAAGAGCTAATATCCACTAAAATTTACTGTATTTTCTTATCATTTATGACTAAATGCATCTTTGTGATGAAACTATTAACCCATAAACGCCGAGCCTCTCTTTCAAAAGACGTCTCCCACGCCCCGGTGCCAGAGTTAGGGCGCAAGCGGAAAAAGTTTTTTCAAAAATCTGTTATTCTCAATGTTTTAAGATGAAGAGTTCATTTTTAGCTCATTTTTTTTTGATAACCTGAAGTTTAGATTAAAGATCAAGATAAGAAAAAAAATATCATTATCAATATAAAATATTGAGGGCCTGAATATATGGATTAGCAAAAAAATTTTCTATAAGATTTTATGGTACAAATGCCTGGGAGCAAGAGCTCTTTGTAAGCTGGTTAAATTTAGCCGGTTATTTTGTTTTTCTTTGTATTGTACACTAAGTGCGATGATTTTGGTATATAACCAAATTGTAAAACGATCAAAGCAACACAATGAAAATTGTTGCTGCAAAGCTGATGTAATTATGAATTAAGTAATGCGCAGCGGCTTGTAAAAAAATGTTTTCAAATTCACCATAAATCGAAATATTGTGCTGTTCCCGTTTGTTGAAAATAAAGCTAATTGATTGAATATTACTAGACTGTAAGTTTTTACCAGCAAGGCACGGGTTGGACCATTTCAGTCGAGTTAAAGTTGACGGAAACCGAATTTTCTATTTATCGTGATTTTATATAAAATATTTCAAACTGAGTTGGACCCTAACCAATGGAGATCGTATTAATACATGAGATTGCGCCAGGCAGAGCTTCATATAAAAACTTTATGGGTCACGACTAATATAAGCCCGTTACAAATAATACGACAAAGTGCATGAAGGGAATTTCTGGATTGGGGCCCTGGCACTCGTGAGGAAAATGTTTTTAAAAATTCACCGAATTGAAATGTCGAGTACAGAGACTTCAATTTATTGCAAAATGAAGGTAAATGATTCCTCCTGTACCCAGAATGCGAGTTTTAGACTGACAAGAAGCGGTTTTGACCATTTATCGGTCAGTTAAAGTTGACCAAGGTTGAAATTTTGACCCCAGATTATCGTGATTTATGTGAAAATATTTCAAAACTGATGGCTAGCCATGAGCTATATCTTCCTTTGTATTCTGTGAGTACGCACATTTTCATATATAAAAGTTTATATAACAACTAATGTAAAACGATACAAACATTACGACGCGTGAAAGAATTTCTGAGATGTTGGCGGAGTTACCTGCAGACGTAGGCGTGAAATTTTTTTTCAGAAATTCACCATAAATCAAATATTGTGCAAGACTCCAGTTTGTTGCAAAATGAAATTACATGATTGAATATTACTAGATTATAAGTTTAGCAGCTTATAATTGCGTTTTGACCATTTTAATAAATTTAAAGTTGACAGAAGGTTAGAAATTTTAACGATTATCGTGATTTATATGAAAATGTTTCAAAACTGATAAAAGCTGCAACCATGAGTTATTTTCTGTTGTATTTACCAGCAAAGTGCACACATTTCCATATATAAAACTTTATGTAACGACTAATATAAAATGGTGCAAACATTACGACAGCGGAGAAAGAAGAATTTCTGGCGCGGACGTAAAGGAAAAGTTTTTAAAAATTCATCATAAATCGAAATATTGCTAGAGACTTCCAATTTGTTTGCAAATGAAGTTAAATGATTGAATATTACTAGAATGTAGATTTTTAGCTTGGACAATTGCGTTTTGATCATTTTGGTCAGTCAAGTTAAGCCGAAGGTTGAAAATTTGCTTAGTTATCATGGGTTTATGTGAAAATATTTTCCAAACTGATAAAAGCTACAACCATGGGTTGTATTTTCTATTTTACATGAAATTGCGCACATTTTCATATATAAAACTTTATGGAACGGCTAATATAAAAGCAATTGCAAAAATTACGACAAAATGACAAAAAATTTTAGAAAATTTTCAACGAACTATACATGTTGGTGTAAGGAAAAGTTTTCTTCGAAATTCACCATAAATCGAAATATTGTGCTAAAGACTTCCAATTTGTTACAAAATGAAGGTACATGATTGAATATTACTAGAGATAAGGATTTTTGGCTTACAATTGCATTTTCGACCACTTGGTCGAGTCAAAGTTGACCGAAGTTTGAAATTTTTGTAGTCGTCGTACAATGCGTCCACTTGGCACAACAGACAATTTTTAATCGACGTATGATACTTCAATAGGCGTTTAAGGTTAAAATACTTAGGTATAAGCATTTTTAGTTTTTTTGAACTACTCAAATGAGCAGTTATAAGCATTTTAAAGGAGTGTCCAGTATTCGCAGATTTTAGCTATTTGCAGGAGGTTGTGGTACACATCCCTGCTAATACTGGGGGTCAGCTATATCGGAATCTGGAAGTACGCATCCTTCAGGTCTATTGACAGAATAAAGTCATTCTCCCTGAAAGCTGCCAACACTGTTTGAGGAGTCTCTATTTTGAATCAGGTCTTCCTGATACAGAGGTTCAGGGTCGACAAGTCTATCACTGGCTGCCAGTCACCTTAGAAACAAGAAAGACCTGACTGTAAAAACCTGGAAAAGGTTGCTCTTCCATTTCCACTGCTCATATCTCCATCATCTTCAGCACTTTGCCTTGGAGAGCCTGATGTTTTAATGAGCCGAGAGCATACATCAAGTGATGATGAGACCGATCGGAGAGAGGGGGAGGGAAGTTGAAAGGGTAGTAGATATCCCACCTGAAGAACATCTACAGTAGAACCCTGGTCCTCGACTGTACTAGAACTCGACATAATCGGATTTCAACACGAAATGTTGAGTAAATTTTGCGTCGGACCTCAAACAACAAACCGGAATCCGACCCGATGAATCATATGATGTTTGTAGAAAAAAGAGTTTCGGAGCTGCTGCGCTGGTTAGCGTTGTTGGTGGCGTTCTTTCCATGCTCATTTAAAGCATTTAAAGCCATGCACTGCTGCTGCTGTTGTTGAAAAACAAAGCCAGATTATCATTAAATTGATAATACAGTATTTATAAGCCAAATTACTGTATAGGCTGTTATCATAAATTAGAAAAATTTCTAAATTACGTCGGAACTCGCAGCTTTGGCAGATGTAAACAAACCACAGCTGCCAAGGTGGTGTATCGACGATACACCACCAGGGTGGCGCTGTGGACTTCTGCTGGCGACGGCAAAATATTGGGAAATTTTCTTATTTGATAACAGACATACCGTACCGCTTATAAATACTATTTATTAATTTTCAATGTGATAATCTGGCTTGTTTTTCAATGTTATCATTATTAACAACAGTTTTCATGTCTACCGTTAACAGTACATTCTGGTAGTGCCTATAGGCTACCTAGCCTAGCCTGTGGCTCAGTCTATCATCGGTAATACGCCGCATTGGTCATAGGCCAATTTTTGATTACAGTATGCATTTAAAAATGTAAAAGTGCTTCTGATATGGTGATTATTCAACTCTGAACTTGTTTAATTGTAATTTGTGTAAAGTTTTGTATAAAAAGGCAAGGTTGGGGTAATGACTGGTGGTCAGGAATGGATTAATCCATGTTCAGTTATTTCTTATGGGAGAAAACTCAGAATCGACAAATCGAATCTCGACACTTCTGGAACGAATTAGCGTCGGACCAGGTTCTACTGTACTACCCATATCTGCTCCAAGGCTCAGTAGCCCCAAACTGTAGACTTGTGGGAGGCCCCCCCTCAATTTCGGATTGCACACTTGACGTGGCTCTTGACTCCCAGAATCTGTTCCCAGTTTGAGTCAAGGTCCATATGAACCATTCTGTATTCCTTTGAATTATTTTTGTAAGAACGAACAGGATTTAAAATTTATTGGACCTGATAAACTGGAAAGACAACTGGGAGTGAGGTTTATATCTGACTAAATAGTAGAACTGTGGTAGGACCATCAACTGAAACAGATAATGTTCAGACCTGAAGAGATATCTGGCAGAACTATTCAAGGGAAAGACCACAGTTCAGGGATGTCTGGTACTGGGGATAGGACTCTCGAACATTCTATCCAGTATGCACATAACATGATTAGAGTGGGATGATTGTATTCCGAGTAATGTTGTCAGTCTTAGTGAGTAGGTTTGGCTTACACGTTGGAAGAACACTCTATTTGTGTTGTGCTATCCCTGCGTGATGTGGGGTTTACTGATTGGACATTTGGGAGTCAGTTCTCCTTGTGCCATTGGTGGAATAATAAACCTACAGAACAATCCCATATGTTTTTAGATGTTTTCAGGTTTATTTATTTTATTTTTTCTACCTCAATCTGTATGCTAAGTGGTTTTAAAGGTACTTGATAGTACCCCTGGGCACCTTTGATGGGTTATGCCTTCACAGTTGACAACTGATGGAACCTCCTCTGACAGAATTGAACTCTGGAAAAATAGAAAAAATACTAATGTAATTACACTGGAGCCCTATGCTCCAATAAAAGGCAGACAGAGAAAGAAAATAAATATCTTGACCCAGACCTTGACTCAAGTAACTCCCTCGAATTGGAGTGGAAGTTGACTCCTGACAGAAACGAGAAGAAAATATCATTTTGTAGCTATTAGAAACACTTCCTGTTGAATGGCTGATTTCAAGCTGCTGAAATGTCATTCAGACAAATAAAATCAGATGTGGTTGATTTAATCCACAACAAAAAATCAGTCTTTAAAACTACTTATCTATAAAAAAATATTGACAATATAAAGGTACATCTAAAAAACATGACAATATAACAGTGTACCCATGTTACCAGTCTCCCTCATAATGATTTCCGAAGAACCATTAGAAAAAATCTATATTGTTGATGATTCCCTTAAAAATTTACAACAATGTTCATTGTGAAATATTCAACATAGCCAATCAGCAAAGCAGTGGAAAACCCTGAAAACCAACTGATAAATTTGAAATTCCCAACAAGTACCCTTGAAGCATTAAAACCATGGGCCAGAAGGGAGAGAACTGAGAAATTTCAATTAGTTTTGCCAAAACTGTAGTATGCTTGCTATACAAATAGCAAAATTTCAATAAATCTATATGTCATATTGACTTCTGACAAAGCATACCACACAGTGGAGATGTGGTGAACCAAAATCTGGTAACTTTTCTCAAAATCACCATGTCAAGATCTAAAGATTATGTATGTATTATAATATACAATACAGAATTAAATTAAATCAGAAGGACAGATTCATGCCTGAGTAAATTGTTTTATGGCAAATTAGAATTAAAAGTTAGAGGAATGCATGATCCATGCTAGGAAACAAATGTTTTCTACTTAACTAGATCAAACAATGAAACAAAATGGAAATAGGTAGGTGTAACAAAACCTGATACAGCAGTCTCAAGAAAAATTCCCACTTTTAATTTGTAAATTGGTATAACAAAGAACCAAGAAAAAGTATGCAAATATTTGTTCAAATTCATCTGAGATATTGTAAATGTTGAAATTATTATGAAGATAACACAAGCACCACATAAATATTTTGAAGATAGTTGTGATGAATTAGAAACTAAAAAAAAAAAAAAGACAGTACAGGGAACTCACCCAAGACCAACAAAAAACCATTTTTCAGTGGGCCCATCAAAATGGAAGGCAGTAAACCTGAAGAATGCATAGACAAACAATTATAAGAATATGACCTCTGTCTCTAAAGTAATTAAAATCAATGAAACAGATGACATCAAAGTAATAGTTAATTAACAAACCATTGACAAAATGATTATATGATGGAGAAGAGATTCTCCATCACCAATAATAGATGCAGCAAGAGTAAACAAAAGAAACCAGACATGAAAGACATTGTGGATGTAATGAATGTTTTATTGAAGTGTGCAACAAAAACAAAAAGCATAACAAAGGACAGTTTATTAAAGACTGTACAAAAATTTTATAAGATACAGAAATAAAGAAACTTAGTTTAGACACTCAAGAAAAGGCTGTATGAGCATTGGGCACATAGTGTGTTATAAATATCAAAACAAATAAATTTGTAAATGAGGATTTTGAGCATGGATAGCAAATTGATGATTCACATGGAAAGAAAATACACACAAAAATAACTAATGTTAACTTTCAATAATTAATTATACAATGGAAGAAACTGGTCTACAGATTGAAACATTTGGGAGAAATATATTCGATTACCAAAATAAAACCAATGATACTATGTTTACAACAGGTCAACAAAACAATATCAACAATATGAAATGTACCTTAGTATCTACATCTAGAAATAAGAAATTTAGCAATATATAATATGTTTGCTTAACAAGTTTTTATGACAGGATGCCTGTAAATTTTACTGTCTTTGCAAATATCGAGTATTAAAAATTCAAATAAAAACAATAATTAGATAATTTTATAATTTATACAACCAACCTATTGTTTATCACAACTTGATAAATTAAGGTGTTTACAACAATACTAAGGAATTTTAATAGAATGTGATTTTAATCAGTTAATTAATATGGGACTGTTTGTACAAACTCCAAAATATAACAAGTAAGAATACAACACCTTGATGGATTCAAATGACATGTGCTGTATAAATGATGAAAATTAACACATATTTTCATGAAGACATGGAACATTTTCTCCAGTAGACTTAACTCTATGTACAACAAGTATAATTGACAGATTGATTGGAATACAATTGATGACTTGCACACCAGTGATCATTTCCCAATATTAATTAGGGGAAAATAATTTGTGTTCAAAAATGTCCCTCACTATAAATTTGCTAAAGCAGATTGGAACGATATATCACACTGAAATATTCCACCATTTGAATTTTGAAATGACTGTATATTTTTGAAACTAATAAATTTCTTGTTGATTTCATTAAAATGCTGCTGATAAAGCAATACCAAAGTCAAAACCCCATCAACAAAACATTTTAAGTCCATTATGGTCTGATAGTTAACAGAATCAATAAATATAAAACACTCAATAGGGAATGATTAGATAATTTGAACAGAAAGTTCAGTAAAATAAATAAAACATTACCGAAATATTAGAAGGAACTTTACCTAGATTTCTATATTACTAAAGAAATTGATACATTAAAACTCCTATACAACAAAAATATTTGCAAAATTTAAAAAAGAAACAAAATCAAGGAACAATC
Organism: Macrobrachium rosenbergii; assembly: GCF_040412425.1. Taxonomy (NCBI): domain Eukaryota; kingdom Metazoa; phylum Arthropoda; class Malacostraca; order Decapoda; family Palaemonidae; genus Macrobrachium; species Macrobrachium rosenbergii. The sequence goes on from NC_089796.1 coordinate 57,952,537, forward strand.
ATTTAGTGGAGGAGATATCAATTCTCTCAATACACTCTCCATACAAAAAATAGGTCCAAATCAGGAAACAAATGCCCATGTTAAACAAAAAAATAGAAATGCCACATTAAAAATTCATGGAGAAGAACACTTGATCCAAAAGAAATAACTTGTAATATAATGGGAGTGAAATTTAGCAAATTAAGTAGCCATGGTAGAAATTTAGATAAGACATTTGTCAAAGTATAAAAATAAAATAAATTAATAGCAATAAATTTTGAAACAATAGAAGATATGATATTATAATAAAAATTTGTCAGGATTGGATCATGCTGTCTCAAACAGCTGTAATAACTAAAAGGAGGTGCAATATTTGTTTTGAGATGATCTCACAAACACCTTTGCAAAAGTCATACTTACTTACGTACTTTTATAAAGATTTAGGTTTAAAAAATTATTTCAGATAAGATTATAAAACCATAATGATAGCATCCCCAAACACTAAAGTCCTTAATGTAAATAATTACAGACCAGTTTCTTTGACAAACTACTTATGCAAAAAGTTTGAAAATGGTAAATGCTCAACTAGCATGGGACATTCAATAAAATAAAATTTTGACTCACTCAGTTCGGGAACAAAGTGCAACAGACAGTTGCTCTCTGTAACTTACGAAGACCATTACACGTAATATGTTTTGAAGATGACAAATTATTGTTCTTTTTGACATTGAAAAAGGCATTTTACGATACTACATGGAGAGTAAACTATATTAAAACTTTTTTAACAAATCGCAGTTTTCAGGTGAGAATTGATGATGTTCTGTCAAGTGAACATTTCACTTGAAAAATGCTGTTCCACAGGAAGTCGTCACATTCCTGAAGGACGCACTGTTTATAAGCAATTAATGGTATCACAAAAATCTACCATTGGTATTAAAAATAACTGAAATGGCTAATTTTGCCATATTGTTAGTGTCTCATATAAAACTAATTTAGAAGAATCATTAATAAAGCATACCCAAATAAATGAATGGGCCTCATCTGTAGGCCAAAAATAGAAAAACTAAGAACAGTCATGTTTTATAAAAATAAAAATGTGGGAAAAAGTTGAAGAAATAGACTTAAAAATCAATCTAACAATCAGTATACCAGTTGTACAGAAGCCAAAATTTATGATAGATTGTTCTGATAACCCATCAACTGGAAAGCCCACATATACATTACTGTAAATTAAAATGCATTAAATCCTAATTAAACTTGTCGATTTTTTAACAGCCGATATACAAACCCTTTGGTTGTATAAGCAACAGTTCTGTCCATCATTGATTAAATAACTGAGAAGGCAAATGGCTCAAGCATCGAATTTAATAATGAAAATGCTAGATCCTGTTCTGTGAAGGCCTGTAGAATATGCTCAGGAGCCTTTAGATCATCACCAAAATCATCTTGACAAGTTGAATGTGGTTAACTGCTTTATTTCTCCATAGAATAACCAAAATGTAATAATGAAATATTCAGATCTTCAGAGAACATGATTCTCAACAAAAAATAAATTTGAGAGTGACGATGTATTCCATAAATAACATCAGACTTTGTAGCAATTAGAGCTAGAAAATTGTTTGTCGCTAATATAAATATGCAAAAACAACATAAACGCCTATTGGACATATCAACATAAGCACTAAAAATTGTCTGTTAATGCGATGGACATAACAGGAAGCGTCGACTACAAAAATTTCAACCTTCAGGTCAACTTTTCTCAACCAGAATGAATCGAAAAACGCAATACTGTACTTGCTCTTAAATTACTAGTGAATAATCATGTACCTTCAGAGGCTCGACTTAGGTTGGAAGTCTCTTCTTCCCATATTTCGATTTACCTGGTGAAGTTTTGCAAAACTTGGACTTCTTTGCAGCATCCGTAACTCACAGTTGCAACCTTTCAATCTGTTCTTTCGTCATTTTGTCAATTTTCCTGTTCTATATTAGCCGTTAACAATTGTTTATATAGAGAATGTGCGCAATTTCATCTACTGTAACACAAATCAAACCTTCTTTTCCTCTCAATTTTTCAGTTTGAAATATTTTCATATAAACCAGCGATAATTGCCAAATTTAACCTTCTATCAATTGTGACTCAACCATCTGGTACAAAAATAATTTGTGTACTAAAATCTTACAATGTAGCAAATATTCAATCATTACCTTCATTTTGCAACAATTGAAATCAAGATGTCATTTGATTTATGGTTGAATTTTTGGACAGCAAAACACTTTTCACTTACAGTCAGCAGCCATTCTTGTACAAAAAGTTGTGTTTATTTTATGATGGGGAGGGATCGTTACACAAAAGATTTTACAAATGGAAAGTAAATTTCATGTGTATGAAAAATAACTCTGTTAGTAGCTTTATCAGTTTTGAAATATTTTTTCAGATAAATAAATAATTTATAAACAATTCAACCTTCGGAAAAACATTTAACTCGACCAGAAATGGTAAAAAAAATAGCAATTATAAGCTAAAAGTCCCACATTCTGTCAATATTCAATTATGAGTTCATTTGCATCCAACTGATCTCTTATCCAATATTTCGGAATGATGACAAAAGGTCTGAGGCAAAAAAAATTCCTTTGACGCAATCATTGCAAGTAAAAAGTAAACATCTCAAATTCTTTTGTCCTTTATTCGTAATGTTTGCATCGTTTTTTAGCGTTATAAATGACCTATAAAAATAATTTCATGTACTGTCCTGAAAACAGCTCATGGTTGATTTTTATCAGTTTGTGAATGCTTCAAAATCACGATAACCTGCCAAAATTTCAACCACTCAACTTTAACTCGAGCAAATGGTAAAGCACAGTAATGTACTGCTAAAATCTTATCTATTCTGTAATATTCAATCGATATTGTCTTTTTTCAATAAATTGGAATATTGTATACAATATTTCGATTTTAATGGTGTAATTTTGATAAAACATTTCCCTTAACTCTTAGCGGTAACGGATGGACATCTGAAGTCTTTCAGTTTGTTGAGGTAATATTTGCACGTTTTTAAGCAGAATTACACCAATGTTTTATAATGATTCGAAACAAAGGTGTCAAAACTTCATGTACAATACAAAAAATAACTCATGGTTTTATCACTTTTGAAATATTTCCATATAAATCACGATTAATGAAAAAATTCGACTTTCAAATCAACTTTAACTCGTGACCGTATTCGTCAACTGCAATTAACAAACTAAAACACTTACAGTCTAGTAATATTCAATCAATTGCTTCATTTTCAACAAACGAAGTCTCTAGCACAATATTTCGATTTATGGTGAATTTTTGAAAAACATTTTCACGTCTGCGGCGTTACGAATTCATGCATCATTTTGTGATAATGTTTTCTCTGTGTTGCTTTGATCGTTTTAAAATTTCATTATATACCAAAATCATCGCAATTTAGTACAATATAACTAAAAAAATTAACTCATTAGCTTTTTAACGTTTTTGCTTGCTGTGCCGATTATATACAATTATATACGAGTTTTTTTTTTCCTGTCATATATTCCAATATTTATATATGATAATGATATTTTTTCATTTCTGATGGTTTCATAATAAACTTCAGGCAATGACAAAAAAATGAGCCAAATGAACTCTTAATCTTAAAAACTAAGCGTGATGTGATTTTTGAAAAAACTTTTTCAGCTTCAGCGCTAACTCACGAACGCCAGCGACATAACGGAGACGTTTTTGTAAATAGGGCTTCGGCGTTAAAGGGTTAATAGTAAAATTATCTCCGCCCTGGACAATGAATAAAATGAGAATTTGTACACACCTCAAGTATTTATCAAAAAATAACTTATATACACCAGAACACCATAGATAACATACAATAGAGCATATAAGCTGAAAAGGTCCACATTACGCAATATATACAGATGGATCTAAATCAGAATACAGAGTGGGATATTCTGCAGTGTCCCAAGACAAAACTTATCAGTTCTCTCTTCCTAATAATGCTTCGGTATTTACAGCAGAATTGTATGGAATTGCATCAGCTATAAAAATAATTAAAGAAACATCATTCAATAATTTTGTGATTTTTAGTGACTTGAGAAGCGCTATAGAAGCTATTCAGAGGTACAAATAAAAAAATAATATAGTACAACAAATTAAATTATATCTCCATAACTTATATAATAATGGAAAAAATGTAGAAATATTTGGATCCCTGCCCATGTAGGGATCAAAGGAAATGAAGAGATGCAGCAAGCAGCCAAAGAAGCAACCCACATGACAAGATCAAATGTGAATATCCTATTACTGATTATGGAATGTACATAAAAAATGAGTATCATAAATAAATGGCAATATATATGGAATGAAGAACCTAAAGTAATAAATTGGAAACAAATAGAACCTAACGTTAAAAATAGGTTCATCATATCAGAGAGAGAGACACGCTGATAATTCTAACACGTCTCAGAATAGGCCATACTGCTCTGACACATGGGCATAACCCTCTAACGCCGAGCCTCTGTTTACAAAAAAAGTGTCTGTCGTATGTCATGCGGCGTTAGGGAGTGAGTGCGAGCGGAAAAAAAGTTTTTTTAAATCACAGCACGCTTAGTTTTTAAGATTAGAGTTCATTTTGCTCCTTTTTTGTCATTGCCTGAAGTTTAGTATGCAACCATCAGAAATGAAAATATCATTATCATATAAAATATTGAAATATATGACAACACGAAAAAAAAATTTCATATATAATTGTATACAAATCGTGCTGTGAGCAAAACGGTTAAAGCTAACGAGTTACTTTTTTCTTTGTATTGTACACACCAAATTGCGATGATTTTGGTATATAATAAATTGTAAACAATCAAAAGCAACACAAAGAAAATATTATCACAAAATGATGAATTCATAATGTGCGGACGTAAAAAAAGTTTTTTTCAAAATTTCACCATAAATCGAAATATTGTGCTAGAAGACTTCACGTTTGTTGAAAAAATGAAACTAATTGATTGAATATTACTGACTGTAAGTGTTTTTAGCTTACAATTACAGTTTTCACCATTTCAATCGAATTAAGAGTTGACCGAAGGTAGATTTTCTGTTTATCGTGATTTATATGAAAATATTTCAAAACTGATAAAAGCTACAACCATGAGTTATTTTTTTGTATTCTACATGACATTACATATTTCCATATATAAAACTTTATGTAACAACTAATATAAACGGTACAAACATTACGACAATAAAGTGACGAAGAAAGAATTTCCGAGATGTTGGCCGAAGTTACTGTGGACGTAAGGAAAAAAAACAAATGATTGAATATTACTAGAATGTAAGAGCTTTAGCTACAATTGCGTTTTCGACCATTTCGGTCGAGTTAAAAGTTGACCGAAGGTTGAAATTTTGTGAGTTATCGTGATTTATATGAAATATTTCAAAACTGATAAAAGCTACAACCATGAGTTATTTTTCTTGTTGTATTCTACATGAAATTGCTTTACATTTTCATATATAAAAGTTTATGTAACGACTAATGTAAAACGGTGCAAACATTACGACAAAGTGAAGAAAAATTTCTGAGATGTTCGCCGATTACAGCAAGCGCAGACGAAGGAAAAGTTTTTTTTTTCAAAATTCATTATAATCGAAATATTGCGCTAGAGACTTCATGTTTGTTGAAAAATGAAGCTAATTGATTGAATATTACTAGACTGTAAGTGTTTTAGCTACAATTACAGTTTTCGACCATTTCGGTCAAATTAAAATTGGCCCAAGGTAGAATTTTTCTATTTATTGTGATTTATAAGAAAATATTTCAAAACTGATAGAAACTACAACCATGAGTTATTTTTTTGTTGTATTCTACATGAAATTGCGCACATTTTCATATATAAAACTTTATGTAACGACTAATATAAACAATTGCAAACATTACGGCAACACTCCATCGAAAGAATTTCTGGCGCCGACATAAGGAAAAGTTTTTCAAAAATTTACCATAAATCGAAATATTGTTAGAAACTTCCAATTTGTTGCAAAATGAAAATTAAATGATTGAATATTACTAGAATGTAAGATTTTAGCTTAAAATTGCGTTTTTTGACCATTTCGTCGAGTCAAAATTGACCAAAGGTTGAAATTTTGGCAGTTATCGTGATTTATAAGGAAATATTTCCAAACTGATAAAGCTACAACCATGGATTGTTTTGTCTTATTTACGTGAAATTGCACACATTTTCATATATAAAACTTTATGTAACGGCTAATATAAACGGTGCAAAAATTACGACAAAATGATGAAAGAATTTCTGAAATTTTCGCCGAGTTACGGCGGATGTAAGGAAAAGTTTTTCAAAATTCACCATAAATCGAAATATTGTGCTAGAGACCTCCAATTTGTTGCAAAATGAAGGTACATGATTGAATATTACTAGAATGTAAGAGTTTTATTACAATTGCGTATTTCGACCATTTCCTTCGAGTCAAAGTTGACCGGTTTGAAATTTTTGTAATTAACGTATGGTACGTCCACTCGGCACAACAGACAATTTTGATCGACGTACGATACGTCCGGTTGGCGTTAAGGGTTAATGAAACCCCACATGGCCCAGCTCCAAGAGTGCTCAGAGTGCAGGGTGATGATAACGGTCAGACATGTGTTATGTGAGTGTCCAAAGTATGACCAACAGCAACTGTCAACTTTTGGGAATAAATCAATAAATGAAATTTTGTCAGAATCTTTTACATTTTCAGTCATTCCAATTTTGTTGTTCATGAGGAACTGTGGTTTGATAGATAAAATATAAAAATAAGTAAACAATAAAAGCATGAAAACAGCATTTGTCGAATTTAAATTAAATTTTTTTTTTTAATATTACTTAACTCATTATGAATTTTAATATACCTTTTTAGTGTGAAAGCATGAGTAAATGTTTTCATTGTGTGTATGTGTTACAGTATGAGAACGTGAGCCTATGTGGTATTTTATCCTAATCCTTCGGGCCAGCCCTATAAGAGCTGAAAGTCAGCTCAGTGGTCTGGTTAAACTACTTTAATACTACTACTGTGGGGAGGGGTGCCTACCCTGTTGCTTAGCCCCTCTCACCTTACCTCTAGAGACTCTTGTGGGCTTAGAGGAACAGGACTGAAAAGAACCCCGCTGGGAACCCTTGTTGTCTGCTGTGGCAGGAGCCTGACTAGACCTGATGGATGACGAGGCAATCATGGACTTCTTGGGAGGAGCCAAGGTTTTGGCCTTCGAGGTACTTGGACGAGGAGGATTTGAAGACTTAGAAACGGCTTGATGTACCAGCCAGTCATTATTATCACCTCGCTGCCTATCTATTGCTAAGTCAAGCTGATCCATAGGAAAAAAAAAGAGATGAAATGTTGAGGATGTCACCTTTCCCCAGGGCCAACACAGAATCCGAACTGATGGACCTAGAGACTTTGGCAAGAGTGGTATTCCTTCCCTTGAGCAACATATTTGCCCAAATAGTTGCATTTAAATGCGCCAAACACGAAATGGCTTTGCCGCCTGATTGCAATAGCCTAAGGTATGAAGCACTTTCTTCGGAAATGCCAAGGGCAGAGGAAGAAATCTTGGCCACTGCCATCTACCATAAGTCTAGCCAGGAGACTGCTTGGAAGGCAGAAGAAGTGAATGACTCCAAAAAGGCAGCTTCCTGAGAGGTGAAGGAAGGACCTTCTTCTTGAATCTGGTCTAAAGAAATGCCAGGAGCCGACTGGGCCACATCTGGATCCAACTGTTGAGGAAGAAACACAACATTAGGAGTAGCATGGAAACATCTACACTGAGGGACAGTAGTATGAAGAAGCTTGAATGTTCTGCTAGAGTGCAGGGAATTGTCCCACCCAGAGACAAGAGAACTCACATAATTAAGGACAAATTCCGCATGATTAGAACAAGGCAGCCCAATAGAAGCCTTCAATTCTTTACCTAGGCCTAGGAGAGCTTTTATTCCCGTAGCAAAATCTGAAGAATCTGCCACGCTCTCTTCCACAAGATCATTGTAATTGCGGATTGTTCCAACCACTTCTGCGTAAGTAGTAAAAAACTCTTGATATTTTATTTATGTCTTCTATCTCCTGTCCCCGGGAGTCCCTTCTTGGTCTGTCAGCAAGATCAGAAGAATCCAAAACGTTCCTGGATAAGGCTGGAACGTAGGCCGTATGTGGACCTAAAGCTCTCCTCAGAGAATGAGCACCTGTGGAGGTTGAGGGAAAATGATTTAGAACTGTATTTCTTGCAACAGAACAAGAGACCGATACACTGCGCAAAAAGCCAGTGGATGGACGTGTATCGATGCACGGGCGTGTGGGGGTAACAGAACGACCACAAACAACTGACCTGGAAAGATGAACATCATCTGCTCTAGAGGGGTGTGAATGAGGAGACGGACATGCAGGGCTGATAGTGCACTCTATTGTATACCAGAGGACATAGAACGTTTATTAGGATCCTTCCCAGAAGGTTGCAAAACAATGGAGCAGGAGCACAGCCACGCTCTGTAACATGGAGGCAGGAACTGGAATGCCTGCTACAGGTCACTTCGGGAGATCAGGAGGAATGTCTAGGAAGACGAGCGACAGGGCTCCTTGAACGAGAAGGGCTGCCAACATGAACATGGATCCCAGAACATTACCCCCGGACTTCCTTAGGTGAATGTGAACATGAGGAATGATGAGGAGAGGGAGAATGATGAGGATTTGGAGGTGTATGAGAAGAACCCTTCCCACGGACATGAACAGGAACACGAGTCTTCTTAACAGGAGCAAAATCATCCTTCCTATGGATGTGGGTGGAGGTAGGCACTACCAAAGGCTTCTTCTTCACATTGCGTAAAACCTTGACACCAGATTCATGGACATTAGGAAGGGGAGAGGCATGGTCATGATCTGAAGGAGACGAAGACACGACGGGTCAGAGACGCTTATTACTAGGGGAAGAGACAGAGTCTAACTCGCCATTGCCTAAAAGGAGAAGGTGAGGATGAAGAAGATGACAAATGAAGGAGACGGAGTCCTACGACCTTTCATCTTCATAGTACGCCCATAACTCTTATGAATAACAACTCATTAACTCTATCAGCCACTGTCTGAACCCAGCAGTCGGGAGGAGGGGCAGAGGTCGGAGCAGTAGGAGGCAGGACAACACGCTGGGTATAAAGCGAAGGCTGAGGGGACAACACAGCTGATGTACTAGGCACGGGGGAGGGGGGGAGCTGCAGGAACTGGAACTGTCATAGCAGCTGACCTAGGCCCACATGAAGTCAAGTAGTGGGACAACAGACCATCCAAGCCCAGAGACTAGCCATTTTCTGCACATTGGAAGCTGAAAGGGTAGAACAAGATGGCTGAACATCCACTTGTAAGGGGGAGGAATTACCCTCCCCTAAAAGAGCAGGGGCAGCATTAGTAATTAGGTCTCCTGACCCCTCTCCCAAAACTTCCATAGGTGAAGTTATAAAAGAGTGGGAAGGGGTAAAATCTTCCAAAGATGAAGCAACCGGAGGATTTGGCGAGGAGGCAGAACAAGAAGGAGCATGTGATGCAGCCATTGAAGGAGGGAACACCCTCTAAGATGGAGCCTTTGACTTCCTCTTATGCTGCTTCTTCTTGGCAAAGACCCTCCACTGCTCAGGAAGCTAAGAATGACATTCAGGACATGGATTAGTGATGTTACAATCATTAGCTTTACATCGGCTACACGTAGTGTGGGGATTAGTTTCAGTCGATGCCAAAAAATGAGAGCAAGAATAGCCATCAGTGCCAGGGCACTTCCTCTGATGCTTGGAAGGACTGGCTGAAACCAGAAGCTTAGATGATTCTTGGAGTTGCATGATCAGACACAGAAGCGCAAAGCACACAAAAACACAGAATCACTCAAAAGTGCAAGCAAACACAGAACAGGAAAGAAGAAAAACACCGGCTTCAAAGAGACAAGCAAAGCACGTCTTCGTACGAGGGCGGTAAAGAAGAAACTGAGGCATCACTTTGATTCATATGCAGTAGAGGTGACAGTTGCCACCTGGGTCTATCAATCTACCTTGTTGCCACTAATTCCTTGTGTGTTTTCTTTACATGGGTTTCCAGCTGGCACTAGAAGAATTATCTGTAAGTTAAGACCCAAGTTTGTTCCGCACATGAACAAAGAGTTTTTTTGAGTCAGCTTGTGGTTTTCTGAAGGCAATAAAACATAAAGAGAAAAAATGAGTACACTCATGATAATCCGTTAAAAGGGTTATGATATATCTGTCTGTGCTTGGTATCCCATGTGATACCAATAATGATTGAGTAACATTTGGATAATTTATTGTCAATTGAATTTCCGTATATTTAGCATTAATACAACCATGAGTAAAGAAGCTAATAAATGAGTTACAAAAAGCCAAATTGTTCAAATTTCAGTAACTGACATCTGAACACAAAGTTATTTAAGACTTTTGACCTAATGAAGTAATTGAGGGGAACTGGGATACCTAGAGGTTTATCTTCAGCTTAGCTGAAATGCTTTTTACTATTTGCTTTGTGAGTTTTTTTTCAAAATACACTTTGACTCCTATCATATTAATATTCCTTGGAAGCTTATAAGTAAAGTAAATGACCCTATGGTTTTTTATTAAGAAATTATGCATATTCTGAGTAATAGTTGAAGATACTGTACTTGGCGCATTTTTCTTTCTTCATATCAGCCTTTATGCTGCATAATTAGTTTTGTAATTTTGGGTTTATAGTATGTACAGGCAAAAGTATTGCACAAAAAAATTCTTTTTAGCAATTTAAAGCAAAATATTTGTCTTTTAAGGAATATGAAGATCAGAAAACTCCAGAAGCTGTACTGGTTAAGGACTTGGACAAGTTTGACATGATACTACAGGCATTTGAGTACGAAACTGATCAAGAGCGTCCAGGAACTTTGGAGGAGTTTTTTAAATCAACAGAAGGAGTCTTTCAGCATCCAAAAGTCAAGAAATGGGTAGAAGAACTATATAAACAAAGAAATACAATGCTGAATGGTGATAAATGTGATTGATAATATTCATGCTTTGAAGGAAACCTAAAGCTCTAAACCAAAGTACAGCACAGTATCTTTGAAAGTTTTGCTTTGACAACCAATGTAGACAGCAGATTGGTGGCAGGTATAATCAGATTGTGACATGATACTTAGCACATTTTTTTTTTTATTAAGAGGCATAATTAGTACTTTTTAAGTATTCAGAAGTGATGCTTGCTCTGTGTAAATGACAAATCTGGATTGTAATTATGGTTTTTACTGTGCCTTTTTATGTACACAATATTTTTTTATATCTGATGGCTTACTTTAAATCTTTGTGAATACTGTTTGCATTATATGTTGTCTGTTTCCTGTGATATCAGTAACATTCAGAGAAAGTTGATGCTAAAAAGTACCTTATACTATAAAAAATATTTGTTGAATTTTGCAGATGTTATGGGCCTAAAGTAAATTACACGGTAAATTACTTTCTTTGCAGTGTCAGGTAAGCTACATTATAACCCCTATATTCAAATATTGTACTATATTGATCTTTACTTTGTTGTGCCACTATCATAGTACATGTACTGTGGAATATGCCAAATATCTTGAATACTTCCTGGTTTATTAAAAATTGAACACATTATATCAGAGACTGCTATTATTGGTAGACCTAATATTATTCCTGCTGATAAAAAATTTACAGAATGGAACCCTGAGGGTAAGTGACTCGACTTTAAAGCTTCTGAGCAGTAGAACAAGTATTATCCTAATTACGATGGGTTTAGGTTCCAAAAAATCCATCAATTTTTAAAAAAAGTACCTCGAATATAACCTAGCCTACACTAGGGTATTAAGTACCATGTATACATTATATGGTAGCCTAGCCTACACTATAAAGTATACTCTGTACATACACATTATATAGTAATTATTAATATCAGCTAATTCTGGAGGTTCATGCAGAGTGACATGATAATTCAATACAAAGAGAAATTAAATAAACAAGAATTAGCTTTGCCTGCACTATGGTATATTGTATACATATACGGTATCCTAGCCTTGATTATACTGTACTCTCTATTCACATATTAATATCGTATCATACAAACATCAACATAACGAATATGCATCTTTTCCTTGGATCTTTTAAAATGTTATGCTTTACTTCAATGTATCAAATAATATTAAATGTATTCATATTTTGCTTTTGTAGTATGAATTGCAGTCATAGCGATCAATGTTTTGGTTTGGAAATCGATACGCGGTAAGTTTATTTCGCCGTATTTAACTCAGTTCAGAGCGCTTTTTTTTTTGCTTCTAGTTAGCGTAAATGAATCTCTAGATACTTTATTTATATGGGACAAGGTTATTTTTCATTATACAAAGTGTTCTTAAGTAAAAATATAACTTAAATTATTTATGTCTCGTTGCGAAATTAATTTAGCTATTTTTTTTCGTTGATAGATGACATTGGCCGTTTGGCAGCATGTTTGTTTTGTGTAAAAAAATCCGTTCGCCGTTTTCACTTGATTTCATCATAATATGAGCTTTACATATTTATCATCCATCGGCGTAAAAACAGCAGTAGTGTGTTGTTTCATGCCCAATACTTTTGATTAAAATACTTTCTCTCCAATTTTAATTACAGTAGAGTTTCAACTATGTTGCCGATGCATGATAATTTATAGCCATTAGCAGCTTGAACATTGTTTTCTCAGCTTCAAAAACAACTTGCAGCTTAAATTTAGCAGTACAGTATATTTCCTTGCCAATCTTTTATCCATAGTGAATAAGGGTATAATGTAAACATATATCAGCTCTTTTCTACTTAATGTCATTTGTAACATAAGTATGGGCTGTTGTTATCTGATTTGGTTATATAAGCAAAACAAGTTTCTCGTTTGGTTGCTATGGCTGTATGCATTTACGCAGAAGTATAACGTTACTAACAATACTTTTATCATTGTCTTTTACTTTTTTAACCAGAAGATGGGATAAAGAGATGGAGGAAAAGATGTTGGTGTATTGTAATTTGGTCTCTCGCTGCCTGATTGTACACTGCTGCTGTGCCTGCACGAAATTTAAAAATATTTTATAAATACTATCATCTTCTTCTTTTAACATGCTTTTTCCCATATTTGTATGGGGTAAGCACGATGCCTTCTTTTTGAAGGACTTTTGATTTGGCTTTAGGGTAGACTGTAGTCTCGATCGGCTGCCCTGCCTGACATCGCTTAGACCCCGGTAGCGTATGGTACATGTATCATACCAGACCCAGCGCCCTTTCTTCCCAGCAGTGAGAAGTTATTTGCGTGATGGAGTCGAAGTTCGAGGCGTGTGAGATGTTTGTTATGTTTAGAAAGATGTTGATGGCTTTGTTTTGTGCGTATGGCTGGTCTGTAGCTTACCATTTGCTTTTTCAGCAAACTATCCGTTGAGTCACACCACATAATCCCAGGGTGTCTACGCGGATAGCAAATTGTCACGCCTCTCCTGATCGATGCGGCTGCCAGTTTGAACCGCCACAGACCTCTGAAGTCAGCTGCTGCTGTAACCGACTGTGCCATCAGGCTCCTTTAAATACTATCATATCAATTTACGAGTATTGATTGTAACCATCACCAAATCAAATTATCGTAAAGGTGAATTGTATAACTCATTTATAACATATAAATACAGTACAGTCATACCCTGAACTTATGCGAGGGTAGGTTCCATGACCCCTCGCACAAGGTGAATTTTTGCATAAATTTGGTACGGTCTCTAAAAATGCTAATAAATGCTTATTTCTGAAGTTTAAACACTAAATACAGTGTGAACCTAATCATGCTCCCACATTATTAAACTAACTTTTAAATGAAATTAAAGTAACTGTAGTTTCATTTAAAAGTTAGCATAATACATTACCCTTAAAAAAAGAAATAAATGGTTGGCATAAAAATAGAGAGTTGGAAGAGAATTTCTGTCTCTCCCCTTCCGACCCGACCGATCTATTTTTAGAAGTCTTCTCAACCTCTTTTTAATAACTTCTTTATTCTATGTCTCTTTGTTCTGAAATGCTTTTTAATGAACAAAGTGTTTTTTATTTGGACTAGTACAACTCTTAGTTATTATGTCTGTATGTTTTAGAATGTATTTGCCCCACTAGTGCATTTACACCTCATAGACAGTACAGGCAAAATTAGATCAGTTTAAACAGGTAAAGATGTACAGAGAAATAATAAGTTGTAAAAATGTGTGAGCGCTAACTATGAATGAGAGAGAGAGAATAAGGGTTGTCCTTATTTAAGAGTGAAATTATTTATCAATTATTATGGAGACAGAGAGAATAACATGAGAGAGAGAGAGAGAGAGAAGTTATTCTTACGTTAGATATCAAAAGATGGAAATTCAGTATTAAACTAACTTTTAAATGAAATTAAAATTACTGTAATTTAATTTAAAAGTTAGCTTAATACATTACCCGTAAAAAAAGAAATAAATGGTTGACGTAAAAATATAGGGGAGTGTGAAGATTAGTATACTATATCTCTCTCTCTCCCTCCCCATTCCACCGATCTATTTTTAGAAGTCTTCTCAACCTTGTTTTTAAAAACTTCTTTATTCTGTCTCTTTCTCTTTCTCCTCAAATGCTCTGTGTTTAAGAACAGCGCATTTACAGTTTGTAGACAGTACAGGTAAAATTAGATAAATTTAAAATTATCTACTGCACAGTTAAAGACATACAGAGAAACAGCAATACATAGGTTGTGCTAACTATGAACGAGAGAGAGAGAGAAACAGTTGTCCTCACTTAAGAAAGTAAAATTCTTTATGAATTATTACGGACAGAGAGAGAGAGTTAGGTAAGAAACCTTTGACCCATGAATCAGCAACACTCCCCCTTCTTGTCATGTTAAATTGACATGTCTGACAGCTATGCCTTCGAGCTTCTTAAGATGAGGGAAAGATATTTGTTTGTTTAAAAAACGTATCACATACGAATTTTATAATTACAGTTATATTATTATTATTATTATTTAATCTTATTATTTGAAAATTAGTACTTATTATTAGGTAAAAAATGTATTTATTATACAAAACAAACATATACATGTACCATAAAAATTCTCTTATCTCAGTAAAAGAGAGAGAGAGAGAGAGACGGGGAAATTATTACTTTTATTATTTAATGTTATTTATTTTACACATAAAAGCTTGAAAACTTATAAATTACATAAAAAATTAAACATAAACACTTTTGCAGGGTTTATCAGTATTCGCAAATGTTCGCGTGTCTGTGAAAAACTTGTGCATGACAATTGGTTAGGTTCCAATGAAAAGTTTGCGTGTCTGTGAATTCGCGCAACTCGAATTGCACAAGTTCGGGGTACAGTATTACTGTATATCCTATTTTATCTTGGTATTTAATGCATTATTTTTGTATGACATAAAGTCTCTTGCATCAAATGCTTTGTCTAAAAAAATTTAATACATTAAAATACAGTGCATCCTTATGTAATATATACTGTAATTTAATTTTAAAAATTAGCACCTGAATTAGGAATTTATTAATAAAAGCCATCATGCAGTTCTATTTACTAATGAAGAGAGTCACCGTACAATTTTTTTGATTAATGAAAAAACACCACACTACTTAGAGATAAAGAGTATCCACTGGCAGGTGTAGATGTTTGTTGTGTGGTTACATTGTTACAATAATCTTATAAGCCAGGAAAATATTTTTTAATAATTACAAACCTTCCTATGCTTGCCTGCAAAATTGCAAAGTTGGTGCTATCACTTATTAAAACTGAGATAACTTGTAACATGATGATGAACAAGACCTACGCTGCCAAAACCTTGCTTTTTCTGATATTTTGCATTCTTCTTGACAACCATTTTCCATCACTAACCACAATAGTGTAACAAACAATAGCCTCCCAGCTTATCTTATCCCAAATGAAAAATTACGATTTTTTGTTAATACTGTATATCTTGTTAGAAGTTATTAATTTTGTGGTTAAAATCTATCTCCTGTTGCCACCAAAACATTTTGTGCAGTTAATAACTGAACTCCAGCCAAGAGCTTGTCAAAATCCCCTTACATTAAGACCAAGGGTTTGTTAGTTATGAAAAATACAAATTGATTAAAAATTTGTTATATTAATTGAAAAGTTATACAATTTGCAAATAAAATCTCTAGTGTACAGCAGAATTTAATTTAGAATAAAAATTAAATAGAATGACTATTGCTTGTGGGATATTCAAACATTTGAGTGTAGGCCATGCTATAGGGTCTTTGATACATTCCAAATTTTGCCATATCAAAAGACCAGCCTCCAAAAAATGTGATAACTTCATGGGCCACTATGCATTTCTGGATCGGGGTCCCGTGTCACCCGGTGAAAAAGTCCATTCAGCACTTATTTCTAGGTAATTCCGTTGCTAGAATACCAGAGAAAGCTAAATGTAAAGCTGGGGTTACTACCCCCAGAGCGAGCTCAAGAAATGGAGTCGTGTATGGTAAAGGTGAGATTGTCACAATCACGGGACCCTGCCCTATAAAGATTCCCAATGTCAAAAGTCCCAACGAGGTGCCGATACAAGCCCATGCACTACTTTCGCGGACTGTACACAGGCAATATGAGACGCATTCCATTTTAGCACGCGATTTCGTTCACATGTAATTTCGTTGTGCTCCTTATTTTGTACCTTTGTTGCGCTTTTATGGCATCCTCGCAAGGTTCTTCTTCAACAAAATTGAGTACCTGTGTTTTGTTGTTTTTTAGGCGATTGAGGCTCCTTATTTCCCTTTGGTTTAATAATTAAAGGGATTTCTAACGCCCGTCTCGATCTCCTCTCACGGCGTCTCATGACCTCTCTTGGTCTTGGGTCGGCTTGTTTGTTTTGTGTGATTTATTTGTAACTTTTCTTGTTTGGGATATATTCCCAATTTGTGATTCCTAATTTAAGTGGATTTGATTATTTTTACATTTGTTCTGTGCCCCTTTACTACGAGAAGTGAAGTTTGGCGTTTAGGCTACGAGCTTCCCCCCTCAGGCCTATTCGCTTATTATCATGGCTTTATTATGCCTTAATTTTGTCCCTCACTTCTCTTAGCTTCTGGGAATCCTATTTTCATTGGTACTGTTACAGTTATTTGCTTTGTTTTTACAATTTAGTGAATTTTGTGTTCCCTTGCTGGTCAAGTGCGGTCTTGCTGTTTAAGCTACGTGGTTTCCCCTCGGGCTTATTCGCTTATTATCATGGCTTTATTATGCCTTATGGTGACCGGGAGTGCTCTCCCCACTCCTGTTCACACTCCATTTACCTTATTTTAGGCTCTCACTTCTCTAAGCTTATGGGAACATGATTTTCATTGGTACATTTATTATTCTCTTTACGTTTGACCTTGTGCTCGGATGCTTTTGAATTTTGTTGATTATTTGGGTACTTTCATATACTGGGGGGTCGCATTTCCCTTCATGTTCATGTAAGTGTTGGGCCTGGCTATTCTCCCTACATGTACCTTATAGTAATTTTCTGTTATATTATCCATTTATTTGGGTTGGATTAGTTAGCCTTTATCCCTCTCCTAGCTTCCTTCCTTTGCATCGCCTCAGTTAGTTAGCCTAGGGTTGGCTATAGCATTTTTTCCCTTAAAGGAAAAAGGTTAAGGAGGGCGTCTCATCTGTACGCATTTGAAGTTTCATGTCTGCGATCTCGATCTGTACGTATGAGTTTTATGTCTGGTGCTTCCTTTGTTTGGTTTTGGCTTGGGTATATAGCCTACATCCACCCCTCTCCCTGTTGACTTTTCACTTGGGCTAATGTTCCTGATAGGTTAAGCTGGAATAGCGGTTTACCTGCATAGCCTATCCTAGTTCAATCCTTTTCTGGGTTGCTTACCAACTATAATTTATTGTATCGAAACCTTCTTCCCCTTTACCCAATCCTTGCTCTCTCCCTTGGTTCGTTTTCAAGGTTTGTTAACTTACAAGGCTTGAGAGCACTTTATCCTTATTTTGGTGCTGTAGCCTACATCCCTCCTCTCTGCATTGATTGGTTTGTCCTCGGCATTGAGTGTCTGGCCTTGTCGGTTTGGCACCCCACCTAGGGCCTAGGGAGTGACCGGGAGTGCTCTCCCCCACTCCCTGTTCACACTCCATTTACCTTTCTTTGCTCTCCTGGCCTGAGGTTTTTGTTCTTCCTCCCTTTTCTCTCGCTCTTGTTGTGCAACACAGCTCACATAGCGAGGGGACGTTATGAGGATCTCTGGGAGCCTGGGAGTGCTGTCCCCACCCTGGTCGCTACTTTGGGTTACCATCCTCCTGGCCTATCCTCTCCCCTTCCTTTTACGCCGACTGTTTCCCTTACGTGGTGCTTCCTGCCAGTCCGCACCGCGCTGTTGGGATTCATACGAGCCAAGTTAGCGTTTTCCACCTAACTGTCTTCTGTCTTATTTGCTTCGCTTTCCCCTCCTTTTTGCTAACTACCTGTCTGGTGTTTCATTATTTTGTTGGGCGCTCTCCTTGCTTACCGCCTCCAGCGGTTATAGTGTTTAGCGGTCAGTGTTCATCCCCACCGCTATCACTTTGTCCAGATATCTTCCTCTTGGCTCTGAGTGTGCCCACTTCCGGACAGTTCATAACCTTCCCACTATATTTGTATCCGTCAAATGATTTTTAACATGGTCGCTCCGGAATGTTTCGGCGCTCTGTTTTTTGTGTCTATGATTTGAAACTGTTAGTCCGTTTTTCTCTGGTTTACTCCGATGGGTTTTCCTGGTCTGACTAGGCTAATGTCGCTGCTACGTACTCTGCCCGCATCCGTTCCAGCATGCTCATATCTCATACGCCAGCTGGTTTTGTCAACTGCAGGAATGCTCCGCTATCCTGCAACAAGCCAGCGCCACGGAGTCTGTAGCTCCCATTCGGTCTGGGTCTGTGTTGGAGAATAGTTTGCACCCAGAGGTTGTGATGTATGCTACGCTCTCTCCG
Source organism: Macrobrachium rosenbergii (assembly GCF_040412425.1). Lineage (NCBI taxonomy): Eukaryota > Metazoa > Arthropoda > Malacostraca > Decapoda > Palaemonidae > Macrobrachium > Macrobrachium rosenbergii. The sequence goes on from NC_089796.1 coordinate 57,971,531, forward strand.
AGCAGGCTACTTGATGTATCCGTAGGTTTCATATACACCTGTCGGTTTTACCTCCGCCAAACTCGCCTCATATGACTTATTAATAGTCGCTCCTTCAGTGTTTTAGGCTCTCTCGGGCAAGATACTGATGAATCGGGTAGGTTTCGTATACACCTATCGGTTTTATCTCCGCCAAACTCCGCCTCATATGACTTATTAATAGTTGCTCCTCGGTGTTTGGGGGTCCTAATTTTCTCCTGAAGGCCGACCGCAAGTCTCGTAACTCTTCGCTAGACCCTCTAATCCGGGGTCAGTGACTTCGCGAAACGAGGCGGAAAATCCTGTCCTTTCGATGGACATTTGTAATGTTCCTTTCCCCGGTGCCCAGATCTCAAAGCGCCAGTTGCTGAAGAAGTTGCTGCCCTTTGGCTACTGGGTCCAAGAGATGACCCGGTCATCTTAAAATGAATTAGCTATTTGCGGAGGGTTTACTGAAGACGTTGCGGCCTTCAGTCTCGTTCTCGAACCTGTGAACATCGTCCCGAGCAATAAGTAGGTGCGGGAATAAGTGAGACAAACTTTTTTCCGCTAGATCTCTTCCTTCTTTTGCCTTTTTTCCTTTGGGACGTAGATCCTCATCCCTTTGGACGGTTCCTGGTCGACCGTCCCTGGGTGAAAATCAGTCAAAGAAAGACCTTTAAAACCCAGAAGACCGGCTGGGGCCCCTGAGACGCCACGGATCTCTGTCCGGTGCCGTCTGGTTAGGCCTTGTCTTCTGGAAAGGACACGCCCAAGCAGAGTGTTGCGGTTACCCCTCCTTCCTTTTGCGGGTCTCCCATATAAGGAGCTCGACATGAGGGTCATTGACAAACTATTAAACTATCTAACCGGCTTTCTGCCTCATGGGTCTGTGCTTTCCTTTCCAGGAGCTAAATCCCAAAGGGATTAATCTCAGGATTCGTTAGCGGCGGATCACCTGCAAAAATCCTGCTCCGTTCCGAATCCTGCTCCGTTCGACACCTCCACCCCTTCCCTTCCGGGTCTGGGGAACCCTTTGGCGCCTAACCCTTATGCTTCCCAGCATGAAGGTACCCTTCATCGGGGGTGTGGGCTGCGGAGGTTGGCGTGAATTGCATTTCTTCCCTTCCGTCTGGTATCCCTTATCCGGTTTTGCCAGACTGACAGAAAGGGGCATGGAATCTATCTGACAAGATCCCTAAGGAAACCCTCATCTTCCCTAGGGACTGGGCACATTGGTCTCTGTTGAGAATTCTATCGGAGTGGCAGGCGGAGAATTTCAGCTCACGCCAGCTAAAGGGTCTTTACTGTGTTCTCTTTGAGAGACCTGCTTCCCTACCCCTGTGCTCCGGGATGTAGCCCCCTCTTATCAACAGACTTGTTTCGAAGTAAACCACTGACACATCTCCGGGAAACAGATCCCACAGATATGTTCAAGTGAATCTTCTAATCCCCGGACTACGCTTTCTAATTTATTCAGCTACAGCTTCCCTAAGCTTCGAGTCGATTGGAAGCTGAACAAGGTGTAAGGACAGGCTTGCCAGGTCCTGAACTTTGACTTTAACGGAAGTAATGCCTGTGGTATAATGGCGGTTGGTTGTTTCGGTCCTGATAAAATCCCTCTTGTCAGGTTTTCTGCAGGACCTGTTTAATTTCATCACAGTCGGACAGACAGCTGAAAACACATCTTTCGCAGCCACGTTCATGCCTTGAGCCAGTGGCTTATGAACAGTTTCACCTGGGAATTAATCTTCCTCAGGTGGGCGTTGTCGGTCTGTCCGGCTACTAATGTTAACCAGAGCCTCCGTTCTCATTGGGGTCTACCCTACAGCGGAAACAATCTGAACTTGCCGGGCCCTATTCCAAGTCGGCAAGTTCATGTAGTTCAGCGCCCCTGCTCAGGCAGTGGTGCAGGCTCTTCAGGTTCCTGGCCCTGGACAACCGTCAGCCTCTCACTCCCAGCCTCCACCTCTGTGTGTACTGGTTCAGCCAACACATCAGCCCCTAGTGGCTCCCCCATATGTCTCCGCCTGGGTTTTCACTGTTTCATACAAAAACCCAAGGAAAGAATTTTCACTAGGCATTCTACCAGAGCACTGTGCCGGGCTTATCACAGGGGCAGGGAAGCACCCTGCTCCTCTCCGAGAAATTGGGAAGGCAAAAGGGCTCCAGGAGACCATAAGCCTCTCAGTGATGTTTCTCAGGTGGGCGGGAGGCTGTACTGTTTTAGGGCCAGTGGAACTTCAGTCCCTGGGCCCAGAGTATAGTTATCAAAGGCCTGGGGTGGAACTGACTGTTTGTCCCCTCCAATCAGGTTCTGTCAGTTACCGCCAGGGCTCTGGAGGACTTTGTGAAAGGTCTGTTAAGAAACAGGCAATAAAGAAAGCGGACACTTTATGTCGCAAGGCAGACTTTTTTTCAGTCTGCCAAAGAAGTTCTTCCGCTGGAGAATATTCCGACTTGTCCTGTTTATATTCCTCATTCAATGCGATAAGTCTCGGATGCTTACAGTCTTGTAGGTTCGGATCCTACTTACACCGTAAAGCGTAACCACCTCTATAGGCCTTTCGGACGCCTCCCTATCACGCCTTAGTTGCAGGAAGGTTCTCTCCTTCTTTGGGATTCAGGCTCGGGGGCAGGCGTGCCCCCTTCAGGATCATGCCCTCCTCAATGTAGCCCCAGAATCTTCGCCAGTTTGAACGATACCGTAGTTCAACAGCTCAACGTATCAGAAGGTTATGCTAGCCATATCTAGTCGCCTGGCTCATTTGGGCATCCAGCGCCGAGGATTGCCGGAGAATGCCGCCATTATAATCGGCTTTCTGGAGTCTCTAAGCCTCCATACAGGAAGGAATCGCCTGATTCGGAGGGTAGCCTTCAGTGGTTGTAATCCAGTGGAAGCGAAAGAGATAGCAAGGCAACCAGGCATTTTATCAACACAAGCGCACCTCGCCCGTGCCCGAAAAGGTCTTGGGCTCTCTTCAGTTTGTTTCAGTGACAGTTCTCCTTCTGAAGTCAAAGCTGAGTTTATAACGGGTATGGCGGAGTCAGGGACGTGTCTCTGATTCCTCCTATTTGACAAGCCTCCGCCTTGGGCAACAGCCAAGAGCTTATCGAAGTCAGTTCTTCAGCTTCCTCCGGCCTCCAGTATTCCACACGTCACCTCTGAGCCGGGTGGGGGTGGATATTTTAACTCGCGAAATACATGGAACTTAGTCGGCTTCGTTCCGCAGTCCCATATCAATGCTTTGGGGGCTGTGGCGGTCTTCTGCCAGCTCTTTGGGAAAACTTCTTCCTCCCCGGAGGATTCATTTAAGGCTGGTTCTGGAACAACGCAGCAGTAGTGTGCTGCGTAAACAAGGGGTTCGAGAAATCCCGGTCAATCAATCAGGTTATGGTTCAATCTTCTCCATAGCAAACAGACAAGTGGCATCTGTCTGCCACCCTTCTCGTGAGGGGTCCAAAAAGGTTGCTACAGTTTCCCTATCCAGGCTTCCCCTGGTGTCGGAATGGACCTTAGACAGAGCGTCATTCCCAGGTAGTTTGGCGATCTATTTCCGGCCCTAGGAGTAGGTCTGTTTGCAACCCAGTTCAGCCACAAACTGTCTTGTGTGGCCCCAACCTGGACCCTCTAGCTCTCCATGGACACAGTGTCGTTAGGTTGGAACGGGTGGAGGTTAGTTTATCTGTTTCCCCGGTGAACCTGTTATTTAAGTCCTTCACATGTTCAGAACATTCAAGGTTGAGTAGGGTCTAGTAACTCCCAACGGGCTGAAGCCAGTTGGTTTCCCCTCTTCTGGGGTTGAAACCTTGTGCTCCAAATCTACGACCCAAAACTGCCACGAAAGTGGTATAAACTCAGCCTATGTCAGCCTCCTCAAGTTCTGGGTGCCCTAGCTTTGTGGGTCTTTGTGAAATTTACAGTTTAGGGGAAACTGGTATTGGTTCTGTTATTACTGTCTTCCTAGAATCAGGCAAGGGATTCTACTCTGCTGCATGGTTCTGCAGTTTAAGTAACTAGCACTCTCCACATAGTTTCTGGAAGCTACAGTATTAATGATGCAGCCACACATAGCTCCAGGAAAAGTGTTTTGTTGAAATCAGCCTCACAGGCCTTAACTTTCAACCCTAAGGCTCAGTGTTAGCCTGAGACCAGCACTCCCACATTCGGTTTTCTGGTCTTTGAGTAATGTATCGAGTTAGCTTCGGTAACCAACAATCATCTTGTTCTTACCTTTCCTTGTTGGGGAAGACCTAATTTTAATCAACAGCTTCTAGTGCTAGTATTCCTGTACTGTCTGCCTGTCTAGCTGAACCAACCATATTGGTTTCCCCACATCAGGGTAGTGTTATGATTCCTCACCCTAACTTTCTAGCTAAAGTTGAAGGTCCTCATTTTGGGTGGTCACCTTGGAAAGTACTCCCTTCACAAGGTCTGTCTCTTGTGCCCAGTTTATTCCTTACAGCTTATTTTGACAAGTTCTCAATTTGTCAGGCCCTCTTTATTAGAAAAAGGGGGTACTTGTCATTGTGTCTGCTGTTAGACAGCAAGTTTTGTGTTTTCTTAAAACAAGTTTATTCAGGTTCAATTCCAAAGCTCATGATATTAGAGCAGTGACCACTTACATTAATTATTTTCATTACATGAATTTCGGGGACCTTACCAAATGTTCAGGGTGGAATTCTCCCCTAGTTTTCAACGTCACTATTTGAAATCTTTGGTAGCTCTTAAATTCCCTACGGTGGCGGCAGGGAACGCTGTCCCTCTCTCTGGTTCCCTTTCTGATTCTTAGTCAATTTCCCCTTCACTGCCTCAGTTATTCCCTTACAAGCAGTTCATTGTCTTTAATAGCATAAGAATGATATTATTTCTCCTGTTATTATTTCACCGGTGACAGGACCCCATCCAGAAAAAGGATTTTGACAAAGGAAAATCTATTTCTGGGGAGGCCCGTCACCCGTGACCCACATTTTCATTCTCTCCTCCCATGGTAAACATTCTAGTGGGGTGGGTGCCACATGGAATGCCTAGTATTGCCTTGTGTACAGTCCGCGAAAGTAGTGCATGGGCTTGTATCGGGCACCTCTCTCGTTGGGACTTTTTGACATTGAATCTTTATAGGGCAGGGTCCGTGATTGTGACAATCTCACCCTTTACCATACACGACTCCATTTCTTGGAGCTCGCTCTGGGGGGTAGTAACCCCAGCTTTACATTTAGCTTTTCTCTGGTATCTAGCAACGGAATTACCTAGAAATAAGTGCTGAATGGACTTTTTCACCGGGTGACACGGGCCCCTCCCCAGAAATAGATTTTTCCTTTGTCAAAATCCTTTTTTTACACAACATTTTTAGGTAAAACAACACTTTTAAAAGTCTGCTTGAACACAAGAAATAGAAATTATCACTGGATGACACCAACTCAAAACTTACTATTGGCTTAAAGTCCTGATGCTTGATTGTCAAAATGCATTATGAGTAAGATTGAGGTACTGTTTTATAACCTGTCACTAATGCAATGTATCTGTATTGTATGGTTTTTTATATACTATGCTTTACTGTATAACTTGAAAGTACTTTATAGGAACCTTTCTAACTGAATACCCACTCTCTGATATATGATACAGCTGCATCCTTTTCCAAGTTGGGAAAGTTTACAATAACCAACAGTTTAGTCTGTTATGTTCATTACTTCACTAGGTGGGCAACTCTAGTTTATGTGACATACATGATAACAGAGTACTGTAATTGGTTGGGTATGGCCAACAAGTAAAGTATTTAAATGCTGCACACTAATTGGCAGAGCGGAATCCCTGGTAATTGGCTAGACACCATCTGCAGCAGTCATTTGCTGTGACTAATTCCACCACAAGTTCTTGCATCCACTGCAGTACTTGTACAACTTTCCTTTATTGTTCGAGGAAAGGTGCCCAAGACTAGTGTGTAACCGTGGGTATATGCAGTATTAATCCTGTATGTATCCTTTCACTAACATAGAAATTTCTCTTGACAATTTTACACATTCCTTACAGTACAATGATGTAAAACGTTTGCGCTTTGTATTTTATAGATTATATTGATTTGGAGAGAGGTTGTGTGTGAATTAGGTAGGCTGTGTGATGTTCTGGGAGAGTTGTTGGCATGAACTCTTAAAACTTGTCTCTAGTGCCTTGAATGGTGTCACAGGTGTTGTCTAGATTGCAAACTGCAAATGGGGAAAGATACAGTATTTTAAATGTTGAAAAAGTATAAAAACAAAGGATAAAAGAGAGAGGAAGGATGGTCATAGTTTGATAGAAAGACAGCCTTGTATGATGATGATCACAATGATTATTATAGTCAATAGCAGCTATATTTGAGCACTGTAACACTTCTAGACTTTCATGAGATCACCTAAAGTTTGTTCCTACACAAATACAAACCTGAGGTCTTTACATACGGGATTAACTTTCAGCAAGCTGGAAAACTGGCCAATAAACTTTTGCAAGGTGGTTATGGTAATAGCTACTGATGCAAAGGGTGGAAGCACCGTCTACCAAACGAGTGTGCATTCAATTCTGCACAGCTTACTTTTGGCCACCATCTCATTTAAATGTGCATTTCTTTTGTTCGCCTGCCATCCGACTTTTCTCTTATGGTTTGAATGTAATTGTTTTATGATATTTTGTTTAGATTTTTTGTTTATACTTTGCATATATTGAAACATTTCAACATCCTCTTGTATGTCTCCCTAATGATATATTCACTTATTCTTGCTATGCAACCTTACTGACTCGTTTCAGCCTGATTAAGTTTTGGAGTCTTTCTCCTTATATATCATTTTACTTACTTTTTTTGTTGCCTTTTTGTATTTACACAAACCCAACACCTATCTCCTTGGTGTTTATTTTGTGTATTCTGGTTTTTTTTTTTACTATCACACATCTGTGGAGAGTTGGAGGGATATCCAACTCTTTACTGCCAACTATTCTATTTTTAGACAACTTCCCAACCTCGTTTTTAAGAACTTCCTCTTCGACATTCTCTTTCTCCTTGTTATGAAACGCTTTTTCATGAACAAACAATGTTTTTTTATTTTCGACAATACAATTTCTTGAAATGTTGTATTGTTTTGGTCTTTCAGATGTTGTGCAGATTGAGAGGCTTGAGGTAAGGTGGGTTTTTCATGTTTCCAAGCAAGGGTTTCATATTCAGTCATACAAGGATACTTCTTGCCTAAACCTAGCAAGTTCCCCAACCCTCAACACGGAGGTTGATGATGTGAGATCTTTGACAGTGTGTTTGGTCCCGACTTGCTCTCTGAAGATCAGTGAGAGTTCCTGTCTATGGCTCAAGGCTTGCTCCCTTCCCCTCTCTTCGTTCCTGTGATGGTGAGGAAACCTTCAAACAGTCTTCATTGTTGTATTCTGTTCCAGCTGTTAGATCCTTTCAAGTTTCTTACAACTTTGCCTTTTCTCGGAATAGACTAGATTTTATTCCTTCGTGTCCCTTATCCTGTCCAGGAAGTTCCTTCCACAGTCGGATATCTTCCTTGGGAACATTTCCCAGGTGCCTTTCGTCATTGGATTTGCAGCAGAAATCATGCCTTCTTCGTTGTTTGCATCTCCTGTCAGTGCAGCCCTCACTCAGGTGGTCTTCATCAGCCAGGAAGGATGCACAACCCTGCTCGGCTTAACAAGTCTGTGCAACATGACATGTCCGTTACTTGCTTCGAAGGAATACCACATCACACAGGAACAATGCTAGGTTTTCTTTGTTATTGGATTTGTAGTGGAAGTAGAGCCGCCTTCTTCTTCGTCATCTGTCGGGGGGCTGTACAGTACAGACTTCATGTGCCTTCTCTTCCTTGGCAGTTCTTTCAGGAGCAGTGCCAGATTGATGTATTTGACGCCTGTTGGCATAATACAGACATACATGTACGTGCAATGACACGTCTGTGTCTGTTTGGAAGGATCATATGTATGTACTACGCTCTCGTAGAGATTTATGTACAATGTCACTGCAGTTTCCAACGCCCATCAACTTATCAGTTCTCCATGGAGAAAAATTTACGATAAATGAGTGTGACACAGCCATACACATACATGCAATGATATGTCTGTGTCTGCTTGTAAATTAAACTTGCATGCAACAAATCATGTCTGTGTGGGCTTCGAAGGAATTATACTTACATGCAGCATGACACATCTGTGTCTGCTTGAAAGAAATACTGTATACGTAGGTACGTGTCATGTCTGTGTCTGCTTGGAAAGATTAATATGCACGTGCATCATGACACGTCTGTGTCTGCTATACATACGTGAAATGAGACATCTGTCTGCTTGGGATGAATAATTCGTGCAAACAATGTGACATGTTCATGTCTGCTTGGAAGGAGTAATATGTATGTGCAACTTGACCGATAACAACTCTCCTTGGTTGTTTTCGTGGATATCTTATTCTTATTTTGTTCTCCCCATCTATGGACATAGACTTGGAGCCTCTCCAACTTAGGCAGGTCGCTCTCTAAGGAAAGAGAATGCGGCCGCATGATTTACGTGTCCATAGACCGGGGATAGGTAAATGTAAGATGTGTCATTGTACATTATTGATTATCTCGGTCTATTCATTGTATAATACAGTATGGCATGTCCATGACATACATATTGTTGAAGCCACAGCATGCCGATTGTCTTATAATGAGGCGCAAGTAAGAGACAAGTTCAAGGTATTCTAATTTACTGACACAAAATCTGAAAGGTCAAAAACTCTTGTGAGCGGAAAAGTAGAATTTGACATTAGAGGAAAACAGAGGGATGTCTATATACAGTCAGATGTGTTTTCTCATACCTGAAGAATGGTTAACAATTCTATATACAAATTAGGAAGAGGTTTCAAATACATATGGTTAGAAAGTTTGCAATGCCTTATATACATTAGTAATTACAGTTCTGACAAGGACATAAAGTATCTTCTGAAAAATGCATAAGAGGTCACTTGAATCAGGAGCGCGGGATCTGTGTTTTCTTAGCGTCTCAGTACATCATGTAGATATTTGTTGTGAAGGGAGGATGTTGTCTTCGCTGGCATGATGTTTTCCAATGCTCTACATACAAATGTCTGGGAGAGTCATGGGCTCCGTTGTGTCTTGAAAAACATCTGCCAGTATTGTCAAAGCTTGGCCGTAGAGTGCTTCTGCCGGCGATGTGTTGAATGCTGCATGCAGGGCTGTTCTTAATCTCGGCAAAGACCCACGGTAATTCCTTTCTCCAACTCCCGCCTTGACATCTGGCAGCGAGTGCTGATTTGAGGGAGCAGTGCAGCTGCTCGACCATGCTGTTCGCTTCTGGTTGTATGCTGTTGTGAGAATGAGTTTTGTCCCTAGGCTGGCGGCAAGGGAGCCCCATAAGGTGGAGGTGAAGTTAGCTTCTCTGTCACCTGCTATGTACTGCAGTACTCCGTGACTGCTGACCCAGTATATTACTGCTTTTGCACAACTCTCTGCTGTCTGCTGCCTTACTGGTATTGCATCTGGCTACCTGGTGTTCCTGTCAATGATCATGAAGAGATACCTGTACCCCACAGAGGGGGGCACGGGTTCCACGATGTTGATGTGGATATAGACCAGTCATTGCTGTGTTGTCTGGAATTCTCCTATCCCTGTCTCAGTGTGCCTCGTTATTTTTTGTTTGGTATGGGAGGCATTCTCTTACCCACTTTTTGATGTCTGCTTTCATTCTCCACCAGAAGTACCGCTCTGACAAGGCTTGGGTGATGGATCTGCTTTTGGTGAATGTATGTACCAACACAGTCTGTACCATGAATTGGCGTCCTTCTAGCATGTGTCGGAAGTGGTGGATGGCTCTGTGGACTGCCAGTAACTATCAGTCGAATGTGGAATACTTTTTTCTGCTGGCAATAACTTCATGCTGAAGAATGCCAACAGGCGACGACCATCATCTGTGTCTTGTTTGAGTACTGCACCCATCGCTGTGCTGCTCACATCTGTTATTAGAGTGAGGGACCTATGGGGTAAAGGAAAGATTAGTGTGGCAGCAGAGGTGATTTCTTTTGTAGCTAGTGTGAAGGCTTCATCTTGTTTTTCATACCAACATAGTTTTTTAGGTTTTCCTTTTAAACATTCATGTATTACGGCCATTATTTCAGCAAGGTTAGGTATGAAATGGTGGTAATAGTTAATCATTCCTGTGAATTCTTGGGCTGCTTTTATTGTTGTTGGTTTTGGGAAGTCAGTGATTGCTTGGACCTTTGTCGGGAGGGCTTGATACTGTTGGGTCTTATTTAAATAAGGTGGGCCAGGAATTCCACTACTGGTTTTGCCCATTCTCATTTGTCTTTTTGTTCTATAAGTCCGTTTTCTTTAAGTATCTGCAGAACCTGCCTGATGTCTCTCAAGTGTTGTTTGATGTTGGGGCTAAATATCAGCATATCATCGACGTAAACGACACAGAAGGGTAGGTTGCCCTGGATTTCGCCCATCAGATGTTGGAAGGTCGCACCTGAGTTCTGAAGGTTGAACCAGCTGTAGTTGAAGGTGTATGTGCCAAAAGGGGTGATAATGAACATTTTTTCTGTGTCCTCCTTTGCGACTGGGATTTAAAGCATCCCTTCAACAGGTCACTCTTCGTAAATATTTTGGTGCCTTCCATCTGGTTGGTTAGGTCAGCGATGTTTGGCAGTGGATACCTGTCAGATACTGTCTTTGATGTTGAGTCTCCAGTAGTTGCTGCAGGATTGCCATATGCCGTCAGGATTTAGTACCATGTGTAGGGGAGATGCCAGGGGCTGGAGGCTTTTTGGCATATTCTTGCCCATTCCATGTCCTGGAAGGCTTGTTTGGCATGGGCGAGTCTTTCTAGGGCCAAATGTCTAAAACAGGCATGCACTGGGGGACCTTCAGTGGCTGTGTGGTGCTGGTCGTGGTGCTTTGGGGGTTTGCTGCAGGTTGTCCTTAAATACCTCCAGGAATTCCTGTAGGAGGCGAACTATCGCTGGTGCTGGAGTCGGTGGGGGTGGGGCTATGGGGGTGGGTAGTGTGATCAGCCACTGTTTCACTACGTGTACCAGCATGTATGCTCATAAAAGTGCGAGATGATACCTTCATGGTCCTTTTCCCGTAAATTTTCAGCGGGGTTCCACTGGCAATGGACGCCTGTATGGTGCTGGGAGCTGGATTGAGGTGTGTGTGTGTGTGTGTGGGTTGGCTGACACGAATGATTTGAATGCGCCAGTGTTGACCAGGAACTTCGTATTTGATGTTTCATCTACAATGAAAAAACACGTCGAGTCTTTTTCCCTGTACCTGGAATAAAGACAGCAGAAAACAGGTGCAGTGTCTCTTGCGAGGTAACCAGTCTGCCCGCCGCTGATGTTTATTTTTGCATGTTTTTTGACGTGGCAATTATTTTCACATTTTTGGGCTTCATTCCTGAACCTCCAGTGGTAGAAACAAATGCCCTTAAGACGTTCTTCTGGGTTGGGCTGGTGTTTTCGTTAGTTTTTCCACCTGGAGCTCTGGTAGTGGTGTATGGGGGTGGCGGGGCCCTCTGGACCGCTGTCCGTCTCTGTGTTGGTCAGCTGCTGTGGCTGTGGGGTAGCTGTTGCTATGGTTGGTTGGGCCCCATCAACTTGTAGGCCAGGTGGATGGTGTCGATTGTCTAAAGTAAAATCATCAAGGTCCATGGTTGTTGCATTGGGGATGGTTGTGACTGTTTGGCGCGGTAATTTTGTAAGTAGGACCTCTCTCACAAGGTCCAACGTAGTTTCTGGGCGGCCGTCTGTGGCAGGGATTATAATTAGCCACCATAGTTGCTTGTAGATGTGCAACGGCTGCTGGTCTGCTATTACTGCCCCTACATGGTCTAGGAATTTCCTAGTTCTGAGGCCGGGCGGTATGCTGACGGATGACCTTAGTCGGGCCTTCTACATTCATAGTTGATGGTTGTCCTTTGGTCAGCAAGCCATTCTGCGATCTGCTCGAAGATGTCGTCTGGTAGGAACTTGAGGACGGTATTGGCTTTGTGAGATGAAGAGATTTTCTTTGGCCTTAAGATGGTCTGCTCTGAAGAACCAGGCCTCTAGGTTGTGGGTTGTGAAGGGCAGTAGGTGGATGTTTGCTGCTGCAGCATTGTCGCTGGGTGGGCTGGTGCTTGCCGTGGCGGTGTTGGTCACCTTTGGGATCACCAGTATAACGAGGCGTGAGTAAGAGACAAGTTCAAGATATTCTAATTTACTGACACAAAATCTCTGACAGGTCCAGAACTCTTGTGAGTGGATAATAACAAATTTAAAAGTGATTTGTATTTTTCCCAACTATAAACTTTAGGCCTTAATTATAGGAATTACCATCATCATTGCTGGAACTTGCCATTAAACTTTTAACAAGGTTGTATGGTAGTTAACTACCAAATGACTGGGTGGGTGTGTCCCACCCACCCAGTCAGCAGTGTGTCACTTTACTTTCAGCCCAGGTAAACTTGTGTCAGCTTGGGGGTAGCATTAAACTATCAAGACTTCAGGTTTGTATAGTTAGAAAAAACACAAATTACTTTTAAATTTGTTATTTGTTCCTCTAGGGCTCCATAAGACATAATTGGTCTTGGCCAGAAGAACACCTTTGTTGGACAGCAGTGACCGAGTATAAAAAGCCTCAAGGCAAGAGGGCTCTTTCCCTTGCCTACAATGATTACCAAGTTTTCCTTCTTCCTTTTCATATAGATGTGACAACTGCACAAACTGGCTAAGATCCACACTAGTAGAAAGGTCTGTGAAAGAAAAATTACTCACCACACATTTCAATGCCTTTTCGTCGTGGAATGTGGGTGTGTGTGAGGACTCACAGAGGCTGCCAAAAATAGTATTTTTTTTCTATAAAAATCCAGTTTTTTTTATAGTGGCCACTTTGTCCTCAAAGGAGCATACATATGAAATTGACAGGGTCAATGTCCTAGCTCTTGATTATAAAATCCCAACAACCCCGAAGAAAAAATGGCCCATGATAAAGTCACATAAGTTTTTACCTGCCTTCTTTTATTCAGGATACCCTTTAGGGTTCAATGAAAGATAGGAAAAAACAAATTATGTCATGTTGGGATATAGCATTATTGCTCCCCTCCCCAGCAATATCTTAGAATTACCATGGCAACGAGAAGGCCCTTTGTTTTCTACAAAGGTATCTATGGGACCGGGACTTAACATGTCACTTACCAACACACTGCCTCTGGTGACGCTTTTCGGTGGCGAATGATCTAACAAAACTGGGGAGCAAATCTACACCCCCGATGCTATGCAAACCAGGAAGGAGTACGTTCCACCTTCCTAGTTAGATACCGATACAATTCTTACCTAGAGAAAGTGGCTTGTTTGTGATAGGTTGTAAGATAAAAGGACTATCTGGGATGTTTTCCATGGCATCCAGGTAAACCTGGAAGGCTTGAACTGGGTGGACTTGTCTTACCTGTAACTGTGATCCCTTAGAAGAATAGGGGATTTCTTCTTCAAAGGGTCCTCATTTTTGGCCAGAAATGACAAGCCAGCAAAACAACGACAGCTAAGCGGGTCATGATCGTTGTCCCCATCTAAAAGAGCCGTGGAGCCAAGACGGTCAAAAGGACTGCCTATTGGAGCATTAAGGTGTAGTTGCATTAGGACTACTGATGACAAGGGTCGAAGAAACTTATTCAGGGACTCAGTAATGGGAAGCCTTGCAGAAGCCAGTCTTTGCAATGCAAAGGACCAGGAAGTGAATTAAAAACTTCTATATTTGAATTAATGCTGTACCCTTAAAGCAAGGGCTTCAATAACATAGCCTTGTATGACATATATGTAATAGCCACATGGTGCTTGTCCTCAAATAGATAGGTTAAACTAGCTCTCAGAGTGGAGGTAATCCAACCACTCTCTCCATACAGACTGGATGAATGAAGTCTGTAGTTTTTGCACCTTGTACCTAGCAATGTTAGGTGAATAATCTTCATGCGAGACTAGGTTAAAAAAAATCCACACATGAAGGCCATGACTCAGAAAAGAGGATGCATATATGAGGGCCTCAGAACCAGAAGGTTGTAAATGCCACCCCCACCGATTTGGAGTTAGGCATACCAGTAGATGGGCAACGTTTCTCTGTCTATTTGTGCATTTCTATGCTAGTCAGCCATTTCAGTAAGGTCGAAATCCCTACTGGAACAGTAGAAATGATCAATTTTAGCTAAATGAACGAACGTGATGTCGCTACAGGAGCTTACAGCCTCATAAGAGCTCAGTTACAACCAGAAGGTTGCTGTGCAGCAGCTCAGAGGGAGCTAATGAGAGCGCGCATCACTAAACGGTATTCAGTTCTGAGCCAATCAGCATTTTCCAGCATAAGGGGCTGTAAGTGTCAGCCAATCACCGCAAGTAGTTTACATTCCCCCGCTATTGTTTACATTCCCAGTCTAGTGATTTTCATGCTAAAATTGAATGTCCGTAGTGTTGTGATTTGTTTTTTATTATTATTATCCCTTATTTAGCTGCCATTATGTCTTCCTCTGTTAGTGAAAGTGATCACTATGATGTCGTGCAACGCCCAGAGGAAGAAAAAGGACAAGGAATGAACGTCATGAAAAGAAATGGTGTTAGTTACTGCACGATGCAGTGCAAGAATATGTTTCTGGGTGTAGACAAACTCGCGCTCTGCACGTAATGTAGGCCAGCCGCTTTAATGGTTAAACATTATGATGATGGAAGGTTATCATCGTCATTATTACTGTATTATTATTATTATTATTATTATTATTAATTATTATTATTATTTTATTATTATTATTTTCCATCACACTATATTGATTACTCATCAATGTTATTATTATTATTATTATTGGTATATTACATCCATTGTTGTTACATCACGAATATAATAACACCTTATTATCATTTTACACATTTAACTATGGTTTAAGTGCTGGTTATGACCAGAATATAAACAAATGTGAGGGTTAGGCGGATTTTGAATGCTAGCAAAGTGCACCCTACAATTTTTTTCAAATTTTCACAAAAATTCTAAAAGAGTAGGGCTTTCATACAGAAACTTAGTTTAAATCAATATCTTTCTTAGAAGCAGAGTAATGAATGCTAGACTTTGAGGGCAATTTACTCATTTTTTAAAAAGTGGCGTTTACAACCTTCTGGTTCTGAGGCCCTCATATTGACTTTTCCTCATATCTGGGACAGAACAGTGGACAGTATTAGAACTGATTTTCTTGCAATTATTGAAGCAGTAGGATCAATGATTCTTTGGTCAGTTTGGGGCCACTGGGTAGGTGGTTCCATTGAAAGTTAGCAGTTTGTTTAAAACCTGGAACAACAGACAAAAAAGGTCAAATTTTCTCCACTTGTTCCAGTCTTGTAGAAATGCATCCCTTGCTATTGCCTGACTGTCCAGGCTCGGAGACACACAATTAAAGTTGACAGTTTTCGCATGTGGCAAAGAGGTCCACCTCCAGATGCGGAAGCATGTTTAGCAATGATTTGAAAGGATGGTTTGTTCAGTATCCACTCAATTGAGGCTGCCATCCACCTTCACAGGGAATCTGTTATGGCACTGAGCAACCCCATGCTGTCTATCCGTAGGATAGACAGCATGAATGCACAGAGGGGCTGAGCAGGAACCTGACCTCTTGATATGAGTCATTGCCATCATATTATCTAGGCCAACAAAATGTGGGTCCAATTTTCTGAGAGGCAGGAAGACAGCCATCAGCTCTAGGAAAACTGAAGTGGCACCTCCCCAAACAGGTGACCATCTTCACACTACTTGACTATCCTCCCAGTGGCCTCCCCAACTTATGAAGGAAGCATCTGAGCATATTAAATACCACATGGATGAAGGAATCAGTTCCCTTCCCAGTCCACAGGTGGAATATCTTCGTAATTGCCCACTTCACTTGAAAACCTCAGATTAGGTAAGGAACCTTTGCAGATCCTTAATTATTCTGGGCTGAGTCTAGCTAGAAAGACAACCAACTGCAAAGATATCCCAAACAAAGACCCAACCACACAAATGCCTACTGGGTGTGAGGTGGGACTTATTCTGGTTTATCAGGAAACCCTTTGATTGGAGTCTGCTGACTACCACTCTCAGGTTTCATAGACACACTTCACTCTTCTTCAATAGCTCTTCTATTAGCCAATTGCCAGGTAGGCTAGCAAATGAATGTCTTTTTCTGAGTTTCTGAACAACAATTGCTGCTAATTTTGTGAAGATTCTCAGTGCGATATCTAATGCAAAGGGCCTGACCTTGAATCTGACACCTGTCCTCCCTATCCAAAAACCCTAGGAAGGGATGGAAGGGAATGTAATAAGAATGTGTTTGTTATGTCTCTTTCAGATCGATAGAAGAAGTCAAAGTCCCACATGGAATGAGTGAAGTACTTGGACAACAGTAGTCATCTGGAAATTGCAGCAAATAACCCTCTTCTGACCCTAGGGTGCTACTCCATGAAATCCTCGAATGCCCCCATAGGATTTACAAAAAAGAAAAAGCTTTGCTCCTGTAATCAAACAGTCCTCAAAAACTCTAAGAGCTACTTTAAAGTTACTTCCAGAAGAGTGGACGAAGTTAGGACAGAAAAGAGGTGGGACCTTTCATGGAACTCAAAAGTGGCTGTTACATCTGAGATTTGGCCCATAAAGGCACCAAACTCCTGGGTGGCCACATGATTGGGAAATTTTACCATTAAAAAGGATGGGCAAGTGTTATTAATTTCTCTGTGAAGTTGCAAATACTGGGACCATCGAAATAAATACCTTTATTTCTACTATTTTCTTATGCTTCTCAGATACTGCAAAGATCTTAAATTCTGCCTCCATATGACTGATTGTTATGGAAGTGAAGGGCAGAAGGCTGGTGCCATCCGAAGGGTTATTGCTGCTCCAGGATTGTGGAGGTACCATAATATCCATTAAAATAAATGAAGGGGTGCATCAATGGCTTTTGTTGCCCTACTAGCAGGAAGGATGACTGTTTCCTTTGGCAGTTTCTAAAAGCCTGCTAAAGAAAAAGCAGAAGTGTCCTGCAAATTCCACCTCAATTGTTTCCTTTTGTTGGCGAGGTATTTACCATCTAGTGAAAAGATACACATTAAGGCATCATGCCATGGATTATCAATATGTGTACTGGTATCAGGGCAATTATTGGTGCTACTGACACATCCCAGCTTCAAGGGTTATAGTCTAATATTAGAATGTTGAAACTAAGAAAACAGGAACTGTACCTCTGAGTGTCTTATAATTCTAAAGGGATCTACATGGCATTTTTTTATCCATTCATTAATTTTTCATTTTTATTTATTCTTTTTTGTGGGTTAATCCTTACACTGGTGGCTTTTGAGGACTTATAGTCTCTCTTTGGATGACTTTAAAGTCTTAGAGATAACCCCCAACTCTCTTAGAGCTGTTTTGAATTCTCATCAGGAATCTTCAACGGTGGCTCCGATATATTGGTGGTCAGTACTGAGGACATCCCTAATACTTTGCATTATCTTGTTCAGAGCCTCTTAACAAGCCTCAGACAGAATTTGCTTGATAGAGACAACTGCCCTGGGCAAATCAGGCCTGGGTAAATGCACTGTTGCTGCCAGGCAAAGTCATGGGAGTCTAATGAAGGACCATAGTCCCTCGAATGGACAGGAATTTCATGGGTAAGAAGGTTGGGCCCTGTTGGGATTCCTCTTCAGCAGCAGGTTATTGCATGGGTAAAAAAGTACTTCATGGAGAGGACGTTGGCCCTATCAGGATCCTCCTTAACAGCAGGTTACTGCATGGGTAAAACTGTATGCCAAGGATAGCGGGGGACCCCTAGCAGGGTCATTCTCAACATCATGTTATTGCATGGCGGGAGCCTAGATATTCTTTTGAGGGATCCCTCTCATGCAAAAACATAGTTGGTCCCCCTAGGTCTTCCAGATTCAGGAGGGAAAAATTCAGTGGCAAGGTCCACTTCATGCCCAATACTGGGGCAGCTATCCCAGTGTAAGACTCTTGATCTCGTGCCACGTGAGTAGGTTCTCACACTGCACTCCTTGAGCCGACAGACCAGCACCTACTTCACGGGCACCTGGATCGCACCTGGTTTTCGGACCATGGTTCTCATGCCATTCTCCTTGGCAACGCATCAAGCCAGCAGGACAGGCGCCGATTTCATATACTGTACAGTACAGGCAGTCCCCAGTTATCGGCAATCCAGTTTTACTGGGCTTGTCTAGCGATGAAAATCTGTAATTTTCGGCGTAGAAAATCGCTGATTTCCATTGTCGGCACTGATAATAGGGTATTGGCTCTGCTACATAACTAACAGAGGCACCGATAACCAAAAATCTGCGACTTTCAGCACTTCGCCATCAGAACGGAACTCTCACTTCCTGTATTCAGAAAATATAGTCTAAAATCGAATGCATGTTCATTATTGGTTTGTTAGTAACTATGTAAATTTCCTGGCTGCTGATTGGTCAGCAATTCATATAAATACCACTGTAGTTTGTTAATAAAGAATCACTTTAAGATCATACTTCTCGTCTTAATTATCCTGCTAAAGTGGGGACCCTTCCACACCAACACTCAGCAAAGATGCATAAGACGTCCAACAAAGACACACTGCCCTCCCCTTCTGCCACTCCTTCCAACACCATTGCCCAGGTCAAGCTTCCAACTTTCACACTGACTAGCGCCTACACTTGGTTCTGTTGGGCCGAAGTCACACTTTGAATCAAGGGCGTACGGTCCTCGTCGTCCAAGGTAGATTACGTCCTTGCCACCCCGCTGGACCACCTCTTTACCCAGCTGATGGAGTGGCTGGATGCTAAGGACACCAATGTCACGCAGTATGAAGACCTGAAGGAGGTCCTACTGGACAGATTCTCACCATCCCCAGCCGTTCATGTACAACAGATCTTCGACGCAGCACAGCAACCCTTGGGTGATCAATGCCAATCCGCTGCCCTTCTTGAAATGAGAGCCCCTGCCCATCTTCCTCCTGCAGCAGACAGTTCTCCCAGATCCAATGACATCCTCAAGGGACTCTGGCCGCAGAGCCTGACAGCGTCAATAAGGGCAGCACTTACCAACATCGAAGACACACCCAACGATTCCCTCACCACCCTAGCAGACAATCTGATGGATGCCCACGCTGCTGCAAACCGCCGACACGCCCCTGTCTTCGTCACCCTTCAAGGAACATCCAACCCTTCAGCAACAGATAAGCTTTTTAACGCACCAGAGGCCACCATGGCCGTCAAACCTTTGCAAACTTCCAGGACAAACTCGCTATCTATTCTGCCTTTAGAAACCCAAGGGTGCTGACCACATGCAGCAGCAATCGCCGCCATTTCAGCTTTGACGATACCACAGAAAATTCGGCCCTGCTGCCAAGAACTGCCTCCCAGGATGCCCATGGTTACCACCACTTGCAGTAGATGTAGCAGGTGCGTATCCCTCAATCCAATCCTGCGTGCTCTATCAGCACCTCTGTCTTTTTTATCCTCAATTCTGCCACAGGTACCCACTTTTTGGTTGACATGGGCTTGCCATTCCTTTCAAGTCAACCAACCAAACGCCCACAGCCATCCATTGTCCGACTCTCAGCTGCCAATGGCTCTCCCATCCTCACCTTCGGTCAGAAGCATCTCGCCCTTAACCTCAGCGACAGAAAGTACCACTGGTGGCTTATCGTTGTGGACGTCTCAGTACCTTTCCTCGGGGCGGACTTCTTGGGACACCACCAACTGCTTGTGGACGTTGCCAACAGCCTCATCAATGCCACTGATCTGTCCACAACACCCATCACTGCAGCCCCACAGAACTCACCCTCCAAGTCATCGATTCCACAGATGATTTTGCATACCTGCTCGCCCCATACCCAGTGTTTTCAAACCTGAACTACAACAATCTCATCAAATCCCTGCCAAGCATGGTACACTGTATTTTCCACCACATTAAAACCTCGGGCTCTCCTGTACACTCCCATTTCCAACATCTTCCACCCAAAAAATTCACCACTGCAAAGAAAACCTTCGCAGAAATGGAGATGGGTTTTTGTCAAAAGGCATCCAGTCCTTGGGCACTTCCCCTCCACATAGCAAGAAAAAAGGATGGCATCCTACAGCCATGCAGGGACTACAGAAGGCTGAAACGTGATCACAGAGGCTGACCACTGCACTGCCCCCTCCTGACATCACAGATGTGACCATCTTCCTACAAGGTGCAAAAATCTTCTCAAAGCTGGACCTTATCAAATGTTACTTCCAGGTCCCCTTGAATCCTGAAGACATCCTGAAGACTGCCATCACAACGTCCTTTGGCACCTTCACCTTCAAATACTCCTGCTTTGGCCTCTGCAGCGGGCGCCACTTTTCAGCTATTGATGGACGGCATCCTGGGAGACCTTCCCTTCTTCATCTGTTAAGTCGACGACATTTTAATTTTCTCTGCATCAAAGGAAGAGCACCTCCAACACCTGCACAATGTCCTCCAACTCCTACAAGGAAACGGCCTCGTCGTCCGATACGACAAATGCTCCTTCGCCACCAAGAGGGTAGAATTCTTGGGGCACCTCATAACACCTGAGGGCGTCCAGCCCCTCTCAGAGAAGGTCGCTGCCATCGGAAAGTTCCCTACCCTAACCACCATCAAGGGTCTACATGTATTCCTTGGAATGGTGAACTATTATCATCACTTTTTGCCTGACATCGTCTCGACCTTGGCCCCACTCTACGAAGTCCTCAAGGGCAAGCCCAAAGCCCTCGCCTGGGAATCCCCACAGGAAGCCGCCCTCACCTCTTCCAAAAATGTCCTCTCCAAGGCCACCGCCCTCTCTTTCTCTGCACCAGATTGTTCTCTCTTGCTGCCCACGGACGCCAGCAACATAGCCATAGGAGCCGTTTTGGAGCAGATCATCCATGGTTGTCCTCGACCCCTCGCCTTTTTTAAGCAGGAAACTTAACAAGACAGAGAAAAATTACTCTATGTTTGACTGCAAGCTCCTGGCGGCTTACTTCGCCATCAAACACTTCTGACATTTTTTGGAGGCCACATCTTGCACCCTTCAAACTGACCATCTACCACTAATGCATTCTGTAAACCGACAGTCCGATGCCTGGTCACCCTGTCAGCGCCACCACTTGTCAGCCATCGCTGAATTCAACTGCACCCTTCGCCATGTTCTTGGGAAACACAACCCTGTCGCTGATGCCCTCTCCAGAATCTTCATAGATGCAGTACACCTCGGCCTCGATGACAAGCAGCTGGCGGCCAAGCAACAGCAGGACCCAGAGCTCAATGCCTGCAAGACCTCAAGGTCTCTGCAATGGCACGACGTCCCTCTCAACGACAACAGCCCTACCTCTATCCTCTGTGATATCAGCACTGGCCGCCCACGCCCATGGATCCCACAGGCACTTAGATGTCACATCTTTGACATCATCCACGGTCTGGTACACCCTTCAGAACGATCCACAGCCACCCTCCTGAAGAGGCGCTTCCTTTGGCACAGCATATTGAAAGATGCAAAGTTGTGGGCCCGTGAATGTTCTTCCTGCCAGCTCTCCAAATTCCAGCATCACACAAATTCAGGTGTGGGCTCCTTTCATCAACCACAATGCTGTTTCGCCCATGTCCACATTGACATTGTAGGACCCCTCCCGCGCTCTGAAGGACATCGTTACCTACTCACAATGGTCAACCACTTGGCAAGATGGCCCAAAGCCGCCCCCATGACGGAGGCATCAGCCTTTCATGGGGTTTATTCTTCCACCAATGGCACATGAGAGAACTGACTCCAAATGTCTGTGTCCCTACCCTACCCCACAGAGGATGGCACAACATTATTATAGTGGCCCAAGTGTAAGCCAAACCCACTTGCTAGGACCGAAGGTATTATGAGAGTACTATCATCCCCACTCTAATTGTGTTATGGGCAAACCAGATAGAGTGCCAAGAGTCCTATTCACAGAACCAGACCTCTGAATCATGTCCAGCTCAAAGAATAGTTCCGCCTGATATCTCCTTTAGTCCGAACATTATCGGCCAGCCAATGGTCCTACCATTTCCTAATTATTTAGCTTCGGATAGAAACCCAATCCCAGTTATGATATCTTTTCTTGTTTATCTGGTCCAATAATTTTAGAAAAGTGGAAAATTCCACAAAAATTAATTCGAAGAAAAATATAATGGTATGTGGGACTCTTGGACTCAAACCCAGGAACAGATTCCCGGGGTTCAAGAGCCCCCTCACCACATCAAGGTGGTCCCAAATCGAGGGGGGTCCATGCTTGAATACTCCATTGAGGTTTCGGGTGTACTTCTGACATTTGTAAACTAGTGTATTTTTATAACGAATGGCAGCCTAACAAAACTACAGTAAAATACTACATCAATAAGCTTTATTCATTGGTACTGTATTTTATTATTGGCTATCCAGTTAACATTCAGAGATGTGTCTGTAACTGGAATTTACTTAACATATCAGTATTACAGTACAGTACCAACAATATGATAATGGAAATGGATGGTACTTCAAATTATCATCAACTACTGTAATAATAAGAGAGTTATGGCTCCTATTAAGGCAGTCCCCTGGTTACGGTGGGGGTCCATTCCAGTGGCCTGCCATAAGTCGGAAATTGCTGTAACCCAGAACATTCACTGTAAGCTTTGTGCTGGTAATACACCAGTTTTCTCCCCTCCTTATAGTGAACCCTCCCATAAGAGGGACCCCTTATAATGAACCCTCCTGGTGGCTACAGCTCCCTAAACCGGTTTTCTCACCTTGTTATAGCGCCAGCGAGTTACGGTGGTTACGGAGCCAATCTTTTTATGCATGTATTTGAAAAACCGCTGTATATACAGAATGCTGTAGGTTGAGACAGCCGTAACCCGGGGACTACTTGTAGCACTGGTAACTAATATAGCAGTGAAAACTATTAGTTTAATATCAATAACAGTACAGGAAAGTATATGCTACATCCCACTGAGGAGCTGAATTTTGGGTCTTACTTAAAGTTGTGACATCACTATCCAGTGGAGTAACACATACTACAGTACTGTAATAGTGGACCTGCCTATACACATTTACAATCCCATATAACACAAAAAACCCCATATTAAAGGTAACTTGGGAAATTTCTACAGTACATAATTCATTTAAAATATTTCTGAATTACTAACAAAAAAAACAGGAATGCTTAGTTTAATCCTGAACCACTAGTTAAAACACACTGGGCAAACTGCAAGTCACAGTTGTCATCTCATAATTCAAGAAGTTTGGCTAAAAATACAATTTTCCTTCCCACTTCAAAAATTAAAATTAACTACATATGATGAAAAAATAATGATTTTGAGTAACAGAGCATACAATACAGTGTAGAATTTAGGACAAAGGCCAAGCATTGGGACCTACAAATTTATTCAGTGCTAAAAAATTTTCAGTAATAGACCTCCAAACTAATGAAATCTGAAAACACTCTTAGTTCACAGCAAAATCTGAACACATAACATAGCCTACTCCCAAATCACCACTTTGTAGGATGTGCTGTACTATGGGATTTAACAAATTATGACTAACTGCAACAATATTAAGGAACAAAAACTTTTTACATGGAAAAAGACTAGGCACTCAGCTTTCCTGCAACAATATCCACAAATTTCCCCAAAATAGGCAACACAAAATAGAAATTCTTTTGGAGAGACCTAGGTAACAACAATCTGCTTTAAATGCAGGCCAGTAGAGTAATGAGACCCAAGCCAATTTATGCACTGTTGTCAGATCTGTATGAGATGACTGATGGAAACCAGGTAATTGCTGTAGGCAAGGGAAAGAGCCCTCTTGCCTTGATTACCTTTAAACTCTATCACTGTGTCTATGAAAAGGCACTATCTGGCCAAAACTAACCATGAGAGAATTCTTTGGTATTTGGTTGTCTTATGGAACACTGGAGGAACCATAAGAGTAACTCCTTTGAGCTACTCTATCAGAACTATTTTTTATACCAATACATGTGTGGTAACAATCATTAATCGTTGTCTGTGTGCACTTTTTAATAGAATGGAGCTTCTGATGCTGATGTAAGTTTTGTTCTGACTGGTGAGTGAGCAAGGCTTGCATCATAATGGCGTGGATGTTATTTGTCTAGATTGCAGCTGGTGACTGCTGCAGTGGGTATTTGTTTTTCATTACCTGATGGAGTAAGTGCAGTCCTCAAGATTGTTGGTACTTGTTCTTGTTTCATAATACTGTTTGTGGTTGTTGGCTTGTATAAAGAGTATACAGTATCTGCTTTGGTCATTCACAGACTCTGCAGTTACTTCTTACATTCTGTCTGATATTCATCATAATCACATGCATTTTTAAATTAACTTTTCCTCTAATGGGCTCACTATTCTCTGTCCCCTGCACTGTCTGCCTGAGCTCCCATATTTCGTCTGATACTGTTGCTGAGCATTATTATGGTGTTTGGTATTAACACATTTTACATTAGGTGGCCATATACACTCCATCCTTCTGCTATTTAACACTAGACTTCTGCAGACTATAGATCATGGCATCGTACATGTTACTATATTTTGATACCACTGCTTTCCTTAATGATGTGAGGGTTGCATCTGAAAGCTCTGAGGATGAAGATCCCACTAAGAGGTCAGAGAACATTAGCTAACTTAAAGTTACAGTAAAAAGTCAGCTACTTGGATTAAAAAAGTTGCAAGGAGTACACCACCTTCAATGCCCACCTTCATGAACTTAATTCAGTTTCACTTGTTTTCTTAGTCCAAGATTAAGTTTTTATCATTAGCATAAAACTCCTGATTCTTCGCTCCTACTAATCTAGCTCTCTCCCCTTCAACTTCAATAAGACCAGCCATTGTCTACTCAAGTGATCTGTAAAGTTCTTTCCTGTGCCCCCACCCTTTGGGTTGCTCTACATTAAGATGTTCCAAATGTTTCTGTGTTTTATACTTTTCTTGAGGTATTTGGTATGATTCTGTATTACAATACACAACATACCTTCAGCTGTGACTGTTGTGGCTGTAGACAAAACCCTAACTTAAAAATAAGTATGATGTTACTTAGTATATGTGTTTTGTATGATTCTTGTTATGCATTCATAACTTTTTAAGATTTAAGAAAAATTGTTTGTTTCTATTTAGCATACCTTGGGTTAGGAGTTGCAGTGGTCTAGTATACTGTATGCTTAAAATGATCAACTAAACAGGCATTCTGATTAACCCAACAAGGGTTTCCCCCTTTAAACAGTACATTTTTAAATTATTACCATATTCACTTTTGTTTTTGTCAAGACATCTGCATTACTCTTACAATATAAATCCGAATCAGTATTTTGCTTCCTCTACCAGAACATGAGAATTAATTAATTCTGTTAGTCTTGATAAAGTCTTTATGACCTCCTTTATTATATGAATAAGCCATATAAATTACAGTGCTGCATAATATTCCCAGATTTCAAAGGTTTCTCTCAAACCTTTGCTAAAACATCTTGCACAAGACTTTTCAGAGCTTCTTCTACATTAGTTCCCATGTCTGCTGAGACTTCAAAAAATTTAACATCCATTTCCTGTGCTAGTGCTTGGCCTCTTTCCCATGAAACCTGTAAAAAGTAAAATAAATAAATAAATAAATAAAATGAAATTTCTGTTGTTTCATGATCTACTAAGTAATTCTGGAATATAATTATTCTTCAGACCTATCTGTATAATTCAGTGTAACAAAATTTGATGGGGAAATTCTGCACAAAATATGAAAATGGATGGGTGAAGCAGGATTGCATAAGGATAGTTTTTTTATACAATGGGTCAGGAGCATGTATCATAGGCTTGAAAAAGTCACTTCAGTTGGGAAATTGTTTGGAGTATGGACATGAATACTGAAATAACTACTGCTTCAGTCTTGACATTCCATGTAAATTTCTTTAGCAGAATTATTTGTGGAATTCATAGGTAAGTCTTCACTGACAATACCTGTAGCTGTTTTGTTCTCAATATGGGCTACAATCTTAAATTAGGGACAAAATATGAAATATAGCAATGTCTGCATGTTCCACGTATAGCAATGCATAATAGGATTTTGCTACTCAACGTATCTTAATTTTATTTACACAAATGTTTTCACTGCTGTTTGACAAATCCACTCTCTCCCTTACCTGCCTTTCATCACTCTTGAGATGACAATTGTTCCCCAACAGAGTGACCACAGCATCTTTTCCTGTTGCCTCAGATATATTCTCCATCCTGTAATTGCATAATTAAGACAAAACAAAAAAGGCAGACATGATATGATTCCAAAGGAAAATACTTTTATTGTTTACAAAAGAGACTGAATATTGAAATATTATAGAATCAAAATCTAGTGGTAAGCATTTTCATTTCTGGAAGAAGAAACAGCAATTACCATGCTCTGACATTGTGAAAACTTGTTTCATTGGCTACATCATAAACAAGGAAAATTCCTTTTGTTCCTCTGTAGTAGGAAGACGTTATTTTGAAAAACTTCTCATTACCAGCTGTGTCCCATATCTGGAGTCGTACCCTCTGGCCATGGGCTTCCAGGTCACGTATCTTAAAATCGCATCCTTATGGAGAAGAAACGCACAGTCTATCATTCGACAGAATCACAAATATAGTACAGTACAGTATTTTCATTGTTGAAAGCTTGACTACTGTATTAGGTTTCTGTAAACTGTAAATTCAAAAACTATAACTGTGAAGATCCTCTTATCTAAACTAAACCTCTTACATGAGCTAACCATTGACAGCAAAATAATGACTATAAGAGTAGTTTTCTTTATAAGTCACTTATATTCTATATCCAACAGTGATGACCAAAGACACTGTGATGCCACATTACATATCCATCAATCATGCAGCATTAATTTGAATAAGTTACCCTGAAGGAGCCTAATAACTTCGAAACTTTCAGTGTAATAACTTACCTTAATCAGTGTTTATTGCTTATTCTTTTAAGACTAATCCTGGAACAGTTGTCTTGACCACTGCTTAACCTGTTGTAACTAGCCTGGATTTGGAAGATGTCTCTCATATTAAGATCAGAACTTTTGTCACTTGTTGCGAGTTCTTTAATTCTGTTACGCAGCACTTTTATGTTTTCCATAATTTGCAATGAGTAACGTCATATGAAATATTTGTACAATTTTATTGCCTTACTACCAAGACTTGGTTATAATAAACCTTATTAAACAAAAAATATCTTGTCTTACTTCAAGGAGGCTTTTCATAATGTAAGAGATGTAAAGAGATAACTTTTGGGCACTGGGAGTATTTCATAAGCAAAAACACCAAAGAACTGTGTTCTCAAAAACAAAATTCGAAAAATACATGCAAATCTCTTAAATGCCTCCCTTAGATGAAGTAATACTAAATATCTATTCAAAAGTTTTGGTGGAGTTTACCATATGGCAGCCAATAGGATTTTAAATTATTCATAGCATGAAAATAAGAAATTCAAAAATAATTTGTATTTTTCCTAGGTATAAAAACCAGGGCCTTTTATATGGGCATATCCTCTTCGCAAGCTAGAAGGCTATTCAAGTAAATACAGGTACTGCTTGAGTAACGATAATTCGATTTAGTGACGGGGTTAGCAATTAACCCTTTAACGCCGAAGCCCTATTTACAAAAACGTCTCTCCGTATGTCGGCGTGCCGGTGAGAGTTAAGCGCTTGAAGCGGAAAAAAGTTTTTTCAAAAATCACAGCACGCTTAGTTTTTTTAAGATTAAGAGTTCATTTTTAGCTCATTTTTTTGTCATTGCCTGAAGTTTAGTATGCAACCATCAGAAATGAAAAAATATCATTATCATATATAAATATTGAATATATGACAGCAAAAAAAACTCAGATATAATTGTATACAAATCACACTGTAAGCAAAACGGTTAAAGCTAATGAGTTAATTTTTTAGTTGTATTGTACACTAAATTGCGATGATTTTGGTATATAACAAATTTTAAAACGATCAAAGCAACACAGAGAAAACATTATCACAAAATGATTATGAATTGTGAACGCTGGATTAAAAAATTATTTTTTCAAAAATTCACCATAATCGAAATATTAGCAGAGACTTCCCGTTTGTTGAAAAATGAAGCTAATTGATTGAATATTAATAGACTGTAAGTGTTTTAGCTATTAACTCGCAGTTTTCAACCATTTCGGTCGAGTTAAAGTTGACCAAAAGTCGAATTTTTTCTATTTATCGTGATTTATATGGAAATATTTCAAAACTGATAAAAGCTACAAATAATGAGTTATTTGTTGTATTGTACATGAAATTGCGCACATTTTCATATATAAAACTTTATGTAACGACTAATTTAAAGCGGTGCAAATATTACGACAACAGAGACGAAAGAATTTCTGAGATGTTCGCCGAGTTACCATGAGACATAAGGAAAATGTTTTTTAAAAATTCACCATAAATCGAAATATTGTACTAGAGGCTTCCAATTTATTGCAAAATGAAGATAAACGATTGAATATTACTAGAAAGTAAGAGTTTTAGCTATACAATTGCGTTTTTTACCATTTCGTCGAGTTAAAGTTGACAGAAGGTTGAAATTTTGGCAGTTATCGTGATTTATGTGAAAATATTTCAAAGTGATAAAGCTACAACCATAAGCTATTTTCTGTTAGCCTCATGAAATTGCATTTTTCATATATAAAGTTTATGTAACGACTAATGTAAATGGTGCAACATTATGACAACATATGACGAAAAGAATTTCTGAGATGTTCGCCGAGTTACGAGGCGCAGACGTAAGGAAAAAATTTTTTTTTCAGAAATTCACCATAAATCGAAATATTGTGCTAGAGACTTCCAATTGGTTGCAAAATGAAGGTAAATGATTGAATATTACTAGATCGTAAGAGGTTTAGCTTAAAATTGTGTTTTTTGACCATTTCGGTCGAAATCAAAGTTGACCGAAGGTTGAAATTTTGGCATTATTGT
This sequence comes from Macrobrachium rosenbergii, assembly GCF_040412425.1. Classification (NCBI taxonomy): domain Eukaryota; kingdom Metazoa; phylum Arthropoda; class Malacostraca; order Decapoda; family Palaemonidae; genus Macrobrachium; species Macrobrachium rosenbergii. The sequence continues at coordinate 58,000,531 of NC_089796.1, forward strand.
GGTTTATATGAAAATATTTCCAAACTGATAAAAGCTACAACCCATGGGTTGTATTTGCTGCATTGTACATGAAATTGCGCACATTTTCATATATAAAACTTTAATGTATTATTTAATATAGAACAGTGCAAAATTACGACAAAAATGACGAAAGAATTTATGAAATTTTCGGCTGAGTTACTGCCACGTCGTAAGAAAAAGTTTTTTCAAAATTCACCATAAATCGAAATATTGTGCTAGAGACTTCCAATTTGTTGCAAAATGAAGGTACATGATTGAATATTACTAGAATGTAAGAGTTTTAGCTACAATTGCGTTTTTCGACCATTTCGGTCGAGTCAAAAATTGACCGAAGGTTGAAATTTTTAGTCGACGTTGTGCACGTCCACTCGACGCAATAGACAATTTTAGTCACATGATACGTCCAATAGGCGTTTAAGGTTAATACCGTCACGACAACATTTAGAAAATATTTTAAAATTTCGTGTGGCCGCAGGCAGCAGCATACAATCAGGCAGCGAGAGAGACCAAATTACAATAGCCCAACTTCTTTTCCTCCATGTCTTTATCCCATTTTCTAGTTAAAATGTAAAAGAGAATAAAAGTATTGTTAGTGACGTTATACTCGTGTAAATGCGTACAGCCATAAACAACCGAACGAGAAACAGGTGTTTTCCTAATAACCAAATCAGTTAACAACAGCTGTTTTGCTTGTATTTCAACCATCGTACGGTAGTAAACAATTACCGTAATTATGTTACAAATGACGTTAACCCTTAAACGCCTGTTGGACGTTTTAAACGTCGTCAAAAATTGTCTGTCGAATGCCGAGTGGACGCAAATGTCGAATGAAAATGCTTTTTTAAATATTCGTGGAAAAATAATTATAAGCTGGTTTATGAAGATTTCTAAATCACGCCTTGGCAGATGCTGGAGTTCACGGATCCAGGTGTTGTGTTGTTTTTGAGCATCACCCAGACGGCATGCGCGAATTCCCCCTCCTACTCCACGCCGCCTAGATAGCATCCAGCGGCCGCACCTTGCGGGAGCGATATTTTGACGCAGACGGTGTTTTGCAGAACTTTGGCGAGTGTTTGCGTGATTCGTGCTGCAACAGGACGTTTGTAGATATGTCACAAAGGCGTCAGGACCGTGAAAGGCGCATACCGCCCGTCAGAAGTGAGCGTGTAAGGCGAGTTTTTAGACTGGGATGCCGAGTAAGGACCCAGCAACCAAAGTGAATTTTAACATTCGGTCAATCTTTGACTCAACCGAAATGATCGAAAACGCATCCGTAGCCATAATTATTACATTCGAGTAACAATCAATCATTTACCTTCATTTTGCATCAAACGGAAAGTCTCTAGCACATTATTTAGATTTTTGTGAATTTTGAAAAAAAAAAATTCTCCTCCGGCTCGCATCAACTCCACTGAAAATCCTGTCATTTGCGTCAGCCTGCCGTAATTTTTTCGCCGTTTCATATTATTCGTTACATAAAGTGTTATACATCAAAATGTGCGCAATTTTATGTAGAATACAACAAAAAAATATATAATTCCTTTAGCTCTTCACAGTGTTTTAATATTTACATCGAAATCACGATAACTGACAAAATTTAACATTTGGTCAACTTGACTCGACCGAATGATGGAAAAAACGATCCGTAAAGCCATAATTATTATATTCGAGTAACAATCAATCATTTACCTAATTTTGCAACAAACGGAAAGTCTCTGCACAATATTTAGAATTTTAGTGAATTTTTGAAAAAAATTTTCCTCCGCTCCGCTCGTGGCGAACTCCGCTGAAAATCCTGTCATTTCTTGCGTCAGCTTGCCGTAATTTTTCGTCGTTTCATATTATTCGTTACATAAAGTAAGTTATACATCAAAATGTGCGCAATTTCATGTAGAATACAACAAAAATATATCATTCCTTTAGCTCTTCACAGTTTTTAATATTTACATCGAAATCACGATAACTGACAAAATTTTAACATTCGGTCAACTTGATTCGACCGAATGATCGAAAACGATCCGTAGCCATAATTCATACATTCGAGTAACAATCAATCATTTACCTTCATTTTGCAAACAAACGGAAAGTCTCTAGCACATTATTTAGATTTTTGGTGAATTTTTGAAAAAAAATTTTCCTTCGCTCACAGCGCGCATTCGCATGAAAATCCTGTCATTTCTTACGTCAGCTTGCCGTAATTTTTTTCGCCGTTTCATATTATTCGTTACATAAAGTGTTATACATCAAAATGTGTACAATTTCCTTATGAGAATACAACAAAATATGTCATTCCTTTAGCTCTTCAGTTTTTTAATATTTTCTTGAAATCACGATAACTGACAAATTTTTAACATTCTGTCAACTTTGATTCACACTCAAAGTGATCGAAAAACGCATCCGTAAGCCATAATTATTACATTCAAGTAACAATCAATCATTTACCTTCATTTTGCAACAAACGGAAAGTCTCTAGCACATTATTTAGATTTTGGTACTTGAAAAAATTTTCCTTTCTTTGCTCAGCATGGACTCCACTGAAAATCCTGTCATTTCTTACGCAGCTTGTCGTAATTTTTTCGCCGTTTCATATTATTCATTTACATAAAGTGTTGTACATCAAAATGTGCGCAATTTCATGTAGTATACAACAAAAAATATGTCATTCCTTTAGCTCTTCACAGTTTTTTAATATTTTCGCCGAAATCACGATAACTGACAAAATTTTAACATTCGGTCAACTTTGACTGACCAAAATGATCGAAAACGCATCCGTAGTTTTAATTATTATTACATTCGAGTAACAATCAATCATTTACCTTCATTTTGCAACAAACGGAAAGTCTCTAGTACAATATGTAGATTTTGGTGAATTTTTGAAAAAATTTCCTCGCATCGTACAAGGACGACGCTGAAAATCCTGTCATTTCTTGCATCAGCTTGCCAATTTTTTCGTTTTATATTATTCGTTACATAAAGTGTTATACATCAAAATGTGCGCAATTTCATGCAGAATACAACAAAAATATATCATTCTTTAGCTCTTCACAGTTTTTTTATATTTACATCGAAATAACGATAAATAGAAAAATCAACCTTCGGTCAACTTTAACTCGATCGAAATGGTTCAAAATGCAATTGTAAGCTAAAAAACTTACAGCCTAGTAATATTCAATCAATTTTCCTTCATTTGGCACAATTGGAAAGTCTCTAGCACAATATTTTGATTTTTGGTGAATTTTTTGAAAAAACTTTTATGTCCGCACGCTACTTAATTCATGCATCATTTTGTGATAATATTTTTCTCTGTGTTTTTAATCGTTTTACAATCTGTTATATACCAAAATCATCGCAATTTAGTACAATACAACTAAAAAAATTAACTCATTAGCTTCAACTGTTTTCCTTACAGCTCGATTTGTATACAAATTATATAAGTTTTTTTTTTTTGCTGTCATATATTCCAATATTTATATATGATGATATTTTTTTTATTTCTGATGGTTGCATACTAAACTTCAGGCAATGAGAAAAAAAGGATCCAAAAATGAACTCTTAATCTTGAAAACTAGCGCGCTTGTGATTTTTTGAAAAACTTTTTTCTGCTTCGCGCTTACCTTCCTCGGAGGCCGCCGCATAATGGAGACGTTTTTGAAAATAGGCTTCTGGCAAAGGGTTAAGTTGAACAGGATTGATATATTTTTACATTATACCCTTATTCACTACGGAAATATGCAGCTAAATTTAAGCTCCAAGTTGTAGATCCAAGCTGAGAAAACAATGTTCAAGCTGCTAATAACTATAAATTATTGTGCATCAGCAACATGGATGAAACTTGACTGCAAATAAAATTGGAGAGAAAAGTATTTTTATCAAAACCACTGGGCATGAAAGTGAAAGAACAAATATTACTGCTGTTTTCACGCTGATAAAAGATAAATACGTAAAGCTCGTATAATGATGAAATCAAGCGAAAATAGCAGATGGAATCTTGATTTTTTACCCAAAACAAACATGCCACCAACATCATCTATCAGTGAATAAAATAGCTAAATTAATTTCAAATGAGACGTACTTAAGTTATATTTCAACTTAAAATCACTTCGTATAATGAAAAATACCCTTGTCCCATATAAATAAAGTATCTAGAGATTCATTTATGCTAACTAGAAGCAAGAAAAGTGCTCTGAACTTAGTTAAATACAGTGAAATAAACTTACTGTGTAATCAATTTCCAAACCAAAACAATGATTGCAGTTTATAATACAAAAGCAATATGATATTATACATATAATATTGCTAGATACAGTGAAGTAAAGCATAACTTTTTAAAAGATCCATCTAAAAGATGCATATTCGTGATGTTGATGTTTGTATAGCACGATATTAATATGTGAATATAGAATACAGTATAATGTAGGCTAGGCAACCGTATATGTACTGTATACAATATACCATAGCGTAGGCTAAGCTAATTCTTATTTGTTATTCAATTTCTCTTTGTATTGAATTATCATAAGTCAATTAGCATGAATCTCCAGAATTGGCTGATGTTAATAATTACTATACCGTATATGTATAGAGTACTGTATACTTTAAAATGTAGGCTAGACTACCATATATGTATAGATGGTACTAAATATCCTAGTGTAGGCTAGGCTATATTAGAGATATATTTTTTCCAACAAACTTTGAGTTTTATGGAACCTAACCCCATCGTAAGTAGGATACTACCTGTAACAAGGTTGTTACCTGGTGGCTATGGTGGGGTGAGTGGGGAAAAGCCCTCACTCACTCTCCTTCTATCATAGCCACTTTTTTCCTTCAGCTACAGGGATAAAGTGAGGTGATTGGAATGGGATTATGAAAAGAAGCTAAGAAAAATACAATTATATCTAGAAATTTTCCATATTGATACTTTTTTCATAGTATACCCCTTACAAGATTAAAAATACCACATTAAAACAACAATGAACATTACCTACTGTGGATATAAATGGACCCTGTTGCTGTCCAACACCAGCAAACTTGAGAAGAATTTTGGTTTTGTCTGTTCCAGCATCACCAATCAGGATAATTTTTATGAGATGCTCATATGGTTTTGACATTTTGACTCTCTGTTCAATACTGAGTAAGTGTGCCTGAGCTGTCATTTCCTGTAGTCTAACTTCATGTTATCTTTTCTCGTAACTAATGCTGATTAGATAACTACATTCAGGACATTTTCTCTTCAGTTGTCACATTTTGCCAATTTAAATTACACAACCTATAGAGGTTTTACTAGCGTACTCTCTTTCCAATTTTGATTTTCCTGATCCCATATGTTGCATGTAAGATTATTCCCAGGTAACAATTTCTCTATTCCCATAACATAACTAAGCTTAAACGTAACCAGACTAAATACCTATACTGTATACTGCATAAAGAAAATAGAACTTAAAGGTACTGTACTAGGATAGTAGGATATCTCTTCTCTTTTGTAGTTGTCTTCTGTTGATGTAAGTATAGATGATTAGATCTACTCTCTACTTTTATAAATGTCTGCCCAGGAAGTGGTATTCTTTTTCCTTGTTCACACTCCTAAGTTCTGTTCTCCATGCTTGAAATTTTAATTGCCTTTTTAATAAAAGTTAATGCAGTTTTATAGTATTAAACATGATTTTATCCTTTTTATTTGGCTTCACTAAGAGTGTGATATTGCAGTTTTGCATTTCAAAATTTCCCTAGAGATGGTAATTTAAAACCTCTCTTGGTTCCAGTTCAACGTCTTCCAGTACCACTCCCTTTCAGCTTATTCACAAACTTAGCTTCAAATTATGATTTTCTGAGCTCGTCCCTGTATCAGGTGAAATTATTATTAATGAATTTCTAGGTATAGATATTGCAAATATACCAGAGAAAAAAAGCTTATCAGGAAATGCTGGGGCTAACACTTGGTGGATCGAACATCTATTATGAAATAGACGTCGGTATAGATAAGGGTGAGTGATTGCTGTCACTGCCACAGGACTGCACTCTGTAGATATCCCAATGGACAAACCCCGGAACGTGAGGAGCCGATCTAATGCACACCTGCCCGCCAACCTCACTAATGCCATCTTACTCATTACACCCAGTATGTGTTTTGCTGAAGTCTTTTTCTTGTACCTTTTTTGGTCAATTTGATTGAATTCAAATACTTTTCACAATTTCACTGCAAAGAATTTTCTTGTGGGGTTTTACTGTTAGTGAAACTCTTATTGGCCCGTAAATTAATGTTTACAGGGTCATATATCGGTTTATTAAAAGTGAGTACTTGAACCAGCAGCTGGTTTCTGCAGGGGGTTCTCTCGGGAGTGTTTATCAATTCCCCTTCATGTATTAGTTCCTGTTTGGAGGCGTTTATTATGTTTGTTCCTGGTGCCTTGATTAGCTCACCCAAGAAGTTACGGGCTTCCTCCTTATTTTGGTTCTGGCAGTTAATTCATAGCATATACCAGGCTCCGTTCGAGTGAGATTCCCTCTCCAAGGTGGTGCTTTTACTGGTTTTTCTGATTTATAGTGTATTGATGACATGGATAATTTGATTTATTATGGTCCGGCTCATCCGTGGCCAAGTGCAGCCAGCCGCTGTCATCCTGTTTGCCCTCGCGATGATTAGGCTGTACGCTTAGCACAAGTTCTTATATTTTGTATAATCACTATATGTGTACTTATATGGTTGTTGGTTAACTTTAACGACACATCAGAAATTGGGATCCCAGGCCTAGCCCTCGCTCCCAATGTCCTAGCCCCTGACTATGTCGCTGAGCGAGGAGGAGAGGGGCTGGTCAAAGGGAGTTCCTGTTTGTTGTTCCATCCACCTTACCGCTCATTTTGGTTTTGCCCATAGGGCATCTGAAACCCTTTCCTCCTCTAATGAGGAGAGAGAAGAAAAAACAAAATGGGGGGATCTTCTTTCATGCATTGCCACTTCTGCCCTATGGGTCGGTTGTTTGGTTGACTGTGTTACAGGAATTTCTCCTTCCAACCCTCTCCCTCTTTTTCTTTCTCCTCCTTTACTGTCTGGGCTGCGCCGCTCAGAGGGAGGGTGAGAGTTTGGGTGCCCAGAATAGTGCTGTTACCTATCCTTCTCTAGTACTTTTGCGGAAAGTGTGTGAGTCTCCTGGGTAGGAAGTCGACATCTGTTTGACACGTGGGATTACAGTTTGGTGTATAGGGGTGTCTCATCCACTTAAAAAAATAAAAACTAGATTCTACTTTTCAAATTTTCCCCCCTCCTGACTTGCCAGTGGTATGTAATCATCTCACGCGTGTGGGACATTGGTTTCTCCGATTGTCACCCCCAGGGGGACTAGTCCGTTCCCAGATTGAGAGTCACCTACCTTCCTGGCCCCGTTCTGGTGTCAACGCTACTTGGCTGAGTGTTTGTTGGTTAGCTCTCCTCTGATCGAGCTGAACTTCGATCACTTTCAGGGTTCAAACACTTGCTTTCGCTGATTCGGCTCCGCGTCCCCCCCCCCGTTGCCTTCGTACCTGTTACCACCCCGTGGTTTGGTCTTCAATGCAGGTTGGCCTAGTTACCTAGCTCTTCAGCTGTGCAATGACTGGTGGTAATTTACCCCCCCCACTGCTTAACCGTGACGGAGTGGTACGATCTCGAGGGGTCTTCGGCGAACGCTGCCACCAGCAGTGCATCTTATCCTATATTAAATTATTTACCCAGCGCCTCGCAGTAATTATCCTTAAGACATTGGCGATCCTAGATTAAGATCCTACCCGTTGAACTGTTCCGCGTCTTTTAATTTAGTATATGTCATGTTTGTCTTGGTTTATCACCCCCGAATGCTCCGGCGAACCAATATAAACCACGCCTGCCGGGTCCCGCAGTAATTATTCTTTGGCGAATTTTACAATTAAGAGTTGCATTATCCTAGATTAAGGTCCCGCCCACCTTCGAACTATTCTGAAGCCTTGATTTAGTGTACACATGTTTTGCTCTGATTGCTCGTCCCGCCGGAGCATTCTGGCAGGTCCGTAAAAATTTTTAGCATGCCCAGTACCTGCTATAGTTTGAGTCCCTTAAACTAGTAGGTTCATATACCGTCTTACACTTACAGACTGTGCGTTGTGAGGAGCCCGGTGCACTGCAGTACACCAGCCCTATGGGCACGTGTCGTCTGTCGTTCCCATTCAGGCTGTGCAGTCAGGATTGACGATTCTCATCGTGGTGGCACCTGGATCGTTGTGGAGGTTTGCGCAAACTTTTACCGCAGGCATGTCAGGACGCAGGTCGGTAAGCGCATAGTTACTGCCTTTAGTTTACTAGTAGCCTCCACTTGTTTCAATTATGTTATGTGCCTAATATATTGCTTATATTATCTCTCACCAAACGCTCAGTCGTTAAGTCCCTCCTCTCTTCCAGGCCGACTAAGCTTCTTCCCGAATGATGCCTCTGGGGTTCCCTTCGAGCCTGGGTGGCTGGGTTGAGAAATGTCCGTCGGGGAAGCTGTATGTTTCTTGATGAGAACATCCGGAACCTGCTCTACCCGGCGCCGGATCTCTGCGGGCTGCAACTATCTCAAGTCGCTGCTCCTCTATCAAGCAGATCCGGTAGAAACCCAGCCTCTCCAGGACGAGCTTTGTACGCGGAGGTGTCGGGGAGGAAGTAGCGGCCATAGATCTCGACCTGGAAACTGTATGAACACAGAACAGGACCAGGAGGTAGGTGGGGAGGTAAGTGAGGCAGTGAGGGTGGCTCTTTATTCCCCTTCATCCACCGCTTCGCGTTTCAGGGTTTTCAAAGTCTTCTCTCTGGGGACAGGGTGCAATCGGCTGTCCCAAGTTGAAGAAGGCTTGAAGGCGAAGGGCTATAAGTCCGCAACCTCCCAAGCAACCCCTTCTCCTCCGTGAAGCCACGGGATGCTAGTCCGGTGGCTTCGCAGGCAAGGCCACTCTGCTAAGGGAGCGGGTTTGAGGGCAGCTAAGGCCAGCCCTCCTCTCGCCATCCTGCCTTGGACCGGAGGAGTTTGCCGGAATGTCTTGCAGAGGTTTTTTCGAGGTTGATACTAAAGCTAACAAGCTTTCACGGAGAGGCTGCAGAGCAGGAGAGTATGCTCTCCGGGTTCATGCGCTCCCGTGGGTCAGCAGTTCATTACCCCATTCCGGATGCCTCGCCTCCTCCATTTGACAAGGGAAATTCCATGGCTTGGCCTTCATGCTCCCTGGCATGAAGATACCCAACGATCGAGGGTCTAGGGCATGCGCAGGGCTCAAGGAGTTGAATTTTTCCTCCTGATCTGCTGCCCCACCAGGCTTCGCCAGGCTGATGGAGGGCTTGGGTAAGGACGATAAAGTCCCGAAGGAGACAGTGATCTTCCCAAGGGACCAGGGCGCCAGTCTACATTGATGCGCACTTTACGAGTGGCAGAGGCGGAGAACACGGTTGACCTTCAAGGCAACTGGCGATGTTCTTTGTTGGGGGGGATAGGATCCCACCCCCTGCAAGACTAAGGTGGCTCTCGACCAGGCATGCTCGGAAGGTATGCCCGTTGCCTCAGCTCTGGGAGACTGGATCCACCTCTCTGATCTTCCCGGAGACGATGAATTCTGGAAGGATGCCTCGGCCACTTTTACATCAGGTAAGCTGGACGGAGTGTGCATCCACCTTATTCAGCTAGCAGCTTCCCAAACTGCCGGAAGCCCTCCTGAAAAAGCAGAGTTTGAGGCTAGTGTCGGCTGAGCCGATCACTGAACTCCTGTGCCTGGCAGAATCAACCTATGATGATGTTTCTGAAGGAGCCACTCTTTCCAAGTCCTGACGAAGTCTCTGTTAGCGGGATTTCAGGCGGACTTGTTTGATTCTCATAGTAGCGGATGAACTGCCGCAAATGCACATCTTCGCCGCTACCACCATACATAAGGCTTAACAAGCTCATGAAAAGCTCCTTCTAGGGAGCTAGTATCTTCCCGGAAGAAGTCAATAATGTCTCCTGGCTGAGGCAACCAGGGCAAATCAAGTCTGCGCTCCTTTTAGTATCCCCCGCAAAGGAAAACCCGAGTCCGCCGGCCCTCAAAATAGACCTGGTAGAGATACAGGAGGCAAGAGACACCACCAACAGGTTGTTGTCCAAGCTGTACCTGTCTCGCCAGTTTGTTAGCCTTCTACCTCTAAGGCCCAACCTCAACAGTTGGTGCTGGTGCAGCCAGCTCAGCACTCCCTTTGCCGCCTTCCTTCCGGTGACGTCTCTGTATACAACCCTCCTGAGGCCAGGGTCGTTTGAGGCTACAGGGTGCAGGGGGAGTGAGACAGGGCCTCCTTCAGAGGCAAGGCTGCGTCGATCCCTCTCCTGCAGGAAGGAGGCCGAGGTGAGGAACCTGCACCTTCCCAGTGAGACCAGTCAGGTGAAGTGACAGACTTCACCTGTACACGGGACTGTGGACCTTCAGTCCATGGGCCCCAGTATAGTCTCCAAAGGTTTAGGTGGAGTTGGATCAAGGCCCTCCTTCTGATCAGATTTCATCAGCCGTCTTCCAAAGCTCATGTGGGACTGCAATGGAATTACTCAAAGAGGCCATAAAGAAGTGAGACACCTGAAATTTCAAGGCAGGCTGTTCAGTGTTCTCAAGAAAGACTCCAGTAAACAAAGGGCAATCTTGGATCCTATCAGCGTCTCAATCTTTGGCATACAATGCGACAAATTTCGATGCTTGCAATCAGCGCAGTGTAAACTCTACTTCCTCGTGGAGCCGTCACCTCTATAGATCTTTCAGGCGCATATTATCACACTTGCATTTAAAGAACTTCTCCCTTCCTAGGTTTCAGACTGGGGAAACAAGTTTACCTGCCGTTCAGGGTCATGCCATTGGCCAACATAAAATCAGAATTTTCCGCAGCTGGCGGAAAGCAGTGCAGCAGTTATTGGTCCCGGGGATAATCGCTGGCATACCTGGGCGGTGGATCATTTGGGCATCCAACGTCCGGGAGCCGAGAGCACGACCATGGTGATTGAGTTTGAATCCCTAGGCTTTCAGATGCAACAGGCGAAGTCCCGCCCTAACTCCCGGAGGCTTGATTTCCCGTATGGCTGGGTATCAATGGGATCTGGTCTCACACAAGCTGTCTATTCCCGCCAGCCAAACGGAGAAAATAGCCAAAGCCACCAGGTAATTCTCAAATGCAGGAAGCCTCCTACTTAGAACGCAAGAAAGAATCCTGGGTTCTCTTCAGTTACGCATCCGTAACAGACCGGCTCCTAAAAGCAAAACTGAAAGACATAAACAGGTGTGGCGAGGCAGGCAATGTCAAGCTCAGGGACAAGGTATCTTTAATTCCTCCGGTGCTGGGGAATGACTCGGCCGTGGTCCACAGTCAAGGGTCTTTCAAGTCAGTTCCTTCAATTCCCTTCCCCAGCTCTAATAATCACACAGACGCTTTGTTAAGTGGCTGGGGAGGTACTCACCAAAAGAAAAGGTACAGGGCATGGTCCACTTGTTCCGTCAATTCCACATAAACATTTTGAGGCAATGGCAGTGTTTCTAACTCTGAAAAACTTTTGCCCCCAACCAGATTCATATCGAGGCTGTTGCTGGACAGCGCAGTGAGTGGTACATTGTATAAACAGAGGGTTCCGTCGAGTTGGATAAACCAAGTGATATAGCCATTTTCTCCTGGCAAGGAGAAGTTACGGCTGGCACCTTATCAGCTACCCATCTGCGAGTCCGGAATGTCACTGCAGCTCCGGTTCAGGGCAACCCGCTTGGAGTCAGAATGGTCCTGGGCCATTCTTTCAGATGGATATGCCGTCCAGGTTCAAGGCCTTCAGGTGGACTTGTTTGCCACGAAGCAACCACAAACTCCTTGTTATGTTGCTCCCACCTGGATCCTGACTCACGCCACGGACGCAATGTCAGTGGACTGGAAACAAATGGCAGAAAAATCTATCTATTCCATCAATAAACCTGCTGATGAAGGTGTTTTTAAGCTCAGGTCATTCAAGGTCAAGTGGCCTGGTTCTCCCAACTGGCCGAAGAGCAATTGGTTCCCTCTTCTTCTGGAGCTCAAACTCACGGTGCCATCAAATACCCAAGCCACAGCTGACTCAAGTAGTAAACATTTGACCGTGTCAAGCTTTCTCAAGAATTCTGAATGCCTGGCTTTATGGATTTTATGAAATTCGCCGCTCAGAGAGGTGCGATATTGATCCCGTAAATACTCTGTTTCTGGAATCAGATAAAAGATTCTACCCTCAGACAGTACGATTCAGCAGCAAAAAGTTAGCATCTTTTTGAAGGAATCTGAAGCCTCAAGTCATGACCACCAATTTGGCAATATCATTTTAGATCACTGTTTGAAAAGTCTGGCTCGGCCACCATTACCACAATAAATCAGCTTTGAAAAAGGTGTTTTTGTATGGCTTTAAGATTGATTTAACAGATTCATATTTTCTGAGTCCAGTCTCGTATGTCGTGAAATTCATTACAGCACGAATTTCTGTATAACAATGCTAGATATACTGAGAAAAGATTATGTTAAAGCATACCCCAGTCAACTGCCTTTAGAAGATTACGGGCAATGAAGGAGCAGCATTATCAACACGGAAATATACTGAAAGATCTCTCCCTATCAAACCAGAAAGAGCGGTGAGCCGTTACAGCTCCCACACTAACATTGAATATTGTGGTAATGGACTTTCCTCAGAAATACAGATTTTTCCTCTCACAAAATCCACTGAGTCCAGTCCCATGTCAGCCTAGAAATAGTGATTCCATTTTCTAGCACGAATGAAAATAATTTAATTAAAGAATCTCTTCCATCAAGAATACTTAAGTTAACTTTAAGGCACACCAATAAACTTAATTACCAGGTCTCCTTGACTGCCAAAATCTTAAAATTTAGAAATGTGCTCAAGAAATACAACTTAAAACTTTATACTCTGACTAATGATGTCCGTGTAATTATTTTTAAAACTTTTAGTACTCCTTTTGTTTATTGTTTTTTGGTTGTCAGGTTACAGCTTTGGGCACTCTAAAACACAAACATATCAACACATGAGTAGCTAGCAGGCAATGAACTACCAAAACAATTTTGAAAGCAAATGATGCATGGTATTTTGGTGAGCTCAGGGAAAGCCCTATAATTATTTAATGAGGGAGTTTTAAGGTTGCTTCTCCCAGTCAGAATATTTCAGGGTTAGAGTGAGCCCTTAGTTCTCTTAAAACATTTGGGGAATTGAGTTCTTTGGATGTGGACAACAGAAAAGTCCATATTATGAAAATAATTAGTAGAAGTAGCCACTGCTGGCTATCATGCACCTAGAACTGGAGTCTCCCGCTGGTTCCTTAATGAAATACACTTACTGTTGTTCCTAACCTTTACTAAAGGTACCACCTTTTCTAGGCTGATGCCAAAAAGAGGAGTTGGGCTTTATTCTGTGGAGTTCTGAGTAGGCTACCCTTCCAAGTTCATTTGGAGGAAAGATTGATCTTGAGGAAGGGGTCATGCCACCTTCCAGGAGACCACCTGTCCTTGTGGGTCTGTTTTACTACCCTCAGCCTAAGTGCAGTGGGGAGAGGACTTTCCGACGGGAGGAACCTCCACTTAGCAGAGCCGACAGCCTGAAATCCTACCGCTGGAAGCCAAACTATGGTGGTAAAAAGTTTTCTAACGGATCTAACAAGAGCAACCTCTCTCCCCATCGAGACTCACGAAGTTAGGGTTTAATGTGTGGCCCGCCGTATGTTATCAACATAGATCCTTTACCCATTTTTGTTTCTCCGGCGGGAGGTGAGGTGTGAGAGGATTCTATATCACGCTTAGCGCGGACTCCTCCGGTCTCCGGAGTGTTACCATCACTTGTTATTTTTATTTTTATGTTATTATTATTATTATTATTTTGTTAAATCTGTTTATATACATGATTCGGTCCCACACCTGGGCTCCGCCTGGCCCTTATTTTTCTGGCAGCCCTTATGGTTGGTTCCTGGTTTCTCGTTCCTTCATTCCCGGAGTCCTCCAGGGTCTGAATCCCTTACCTTCCACTCTGTGCATTTGGAAGCTTATTGGCCCAGTTTATAATTGGTAGTTCTTCTATCGCCGGAATTCCGGTTGTAGTTGAGTTTCCGGCCTTGCCGGCTTTATTTTGCTTAGGTGTGAGGTTCATGTACTTTACTTTTACAGACTGTTCGCTGTGAGGAGCTGGGGTGTACCGCCTCCTTCAACAACCCTCACGGACATGTAGTGTGCCGACCCACGCTGGTTGTGGGTCGGCTGGAGCGACCTGGTTGTTTGGCACCCCGATGGCTGTGAGGTTTGCTTTGCTCTCTCCTCAACCATCCAAGATGAGTCGGTAAGTGAAAGTCTTCTTTCCTCCGGTCCATGCTCCTCATATTTGTGTTGTTTATATTCTCCGTCTGACTTTTTCATTCCTGACTAACTGCAGGTTTCCTTGCAGGCGGATGAAGCTTCCAAGAAGTCTGCCTTGGAATCCCTCCAGGCCTGGGTGGCTGGGTTCGGCAGAATGTTCCGTCCAGGAAGCCCCTACGCCCTCGACGCCAGGTTGAGGGACTTGCTTTACCCGGCGCCGTTCGGTGGCGGCTGCAGTGCCTGAAGAACTTGCCACCCCAATCATCAACAAATCCGTGATGCGACAACCACCTCAAGTGGACATTGTTGGCGCCCGGTCTCTCGGAGGATGTTGCGCCCTAAATCTGACTTGGAACCTCTGAATACAGAGCAGGACCAGGTGGTAAGTGGTGAGGTAAGTGAGGATGTTGGGGCGGGCCCCCTTTGTTTTGACTCCCCTGCTTCATCTGTATCTTCTTTTCAGGTTTTGTGAAGTCTTCCTCTTTGGGTGATAGAGCTCCGTCTGCTATCCCCAAGTTGAAGACTGCATGGAAGGCGAAGGGCTACAAGTCTCGACTTCCAAGAAGGCATGCCCTTCCCCGTCGAAGGCTAAGGTCCCAGGACCGGTAGCCTCCGGGAGTAAATCTAGTTCCTCCGCAAAGGCGCGAGTAAGAGGGCTGCAAAACCAAGCCCTCCTCGCCAGCCTTCTTTGATGCACAAGCCCTTGCCACTGAACTTTACAAAAGTTCACGGAGGACCTAGATTCTAGGTTTGAAAAATCTCAGATAAGTTTGCCAACTTATGACAATATACTGGCAGGTTTGGCTCCGCCAACCTCCGGCAGAACCACAGTATTCTATCCCCGACACTGCGGACCTCCGCCGTTTGATGTCGGAAACCCTTGGCGGTTCGACTCCGGGCCATCCAACATGATGGCAAACTTACCATAGAAGGTCTGGGCACGAGGCGGTTGGAGGAGTTGGAGTTCTTCCCCGATCTCTTGCCCCCTTATCCTGGCTTTTTGCGTAAGGCTTACTGAAGAAGCCTGGATTCGGTCAGACAAGGTACCTAGGAGACTGTCATCATCCCTAGAGACCAGGCTCAGTCGGCTCTCCTGCGCACTCTGACGGAGTGGCAGGCAGTGAACACAAAATTGACCCCTTTCAAGGGCAATTTTCGATGTTCACCCTGGGAGAAGACCTTCCCTCCTTGCATGGACAAAATTGCTCTGGCTACGACCGAGCATGCTTTGAAGGTAATCCTCAAGTCAATTAAGGGAAACAGATCCTACTTTCCTGGTATTCCCAGGAAGTAATGAGTTCTGGGTGGACGCTTCGTCCACTTTCACTGTAGGCAAGCTGGACCCTCTTTGCGCTTCCACGCAGTTTAGCCTCAGACAACTCCTAAACTGCCGGAATCTTTGTTGAAGGCGGAGTTTGAGGCCCGGACTAAGTTGCCCGGTCCTGAGCTCCGGCTGTCTTACAGAGGCTACTGCCGTCTCCGGCTCAGACGAACCCTTTTTCCAGGTCCTAGCTAAGTCTTTCCTGGCGAGCTTCCAGTTAGACTTGCATGAGTTTATCATGGCTAGACTGGAATGCAGAAAATTTATTTTGCTGGCGCTTCAATCCGCCCACGAGCCTAACAAGCTCATTAAAGAGCTCAATCTGGGGACCTAACCTCTTCCTGAAGAAGAGGTTACACCCGTCATGTCTGAGGCTACACGGGCCAATCAGAGTCTTGCGCTCTCGTGGGGAATTCCCACTTATAAGCGCAAGACCCCAGAATCGACCGGCCCCAGGCGAGGAGGAGGAAAAAGGTTCAGGAGGCATAAGAGGCCTCATCAGGGGTAGTTCAAGCCGTCCCGGTCTCGGCAGTGGCCCAGCCATCTACCTCTAAGGCCCAACCCCAACAGTATGTTTTTGGTCCAACCAGCGCGCCCTCTATGTGTCCTCACCAGCATACAACCCCACATATGAAGGCCGTGGATTTTTTCACGGCCTCAATAGGGTTGCAAGGGAGGAAGGGCAAGGCCCCTGGAGAGGAAGGTCTAGCACCACCCCAAGAGGAAGACCTGGACGTGGTAGAGGGAACAAACCCGCTCCTCCCACTGAGAGAACGCAGGTAGGCGGTCGCCTGTATTGGTTCAGGGACCAATGGACCTTCAGCCCTTGGGCACACAGCATTGTGTCCAAGGGACTGGGGTGGAGCTGGATCAAGAATCCTCCCCCTAACCAGATTTTACCAGCCACCCACATCAATCCTACAGGATTATGTAAAGAATTGCTCAACAAACGAGCAATAAAGAAAGCAAGGCACCCTAAAGTTTCAAGGCAGGCTATTCACTGTTCCCCAAAAAGACTCCGATCAGCAAAGAGTGATCCTGGATCTGTCACGTCTAAATCTCTACATAAAATGCGACAAGTTTCGCATGCTTACGGTAGCTCAGGTCGGACTCTACTTCCAGCGTGGAGCCGTCACCACCTCTATCGATCTTTCAGACGCTTATTATCACGTCCCGATTGCGCCGAACTTCTCTCAGTTCCTCGGTTTCAGACTGGCCGGGAATCAAGCCTACTCCTTCAGGGTCATGCCCTTCGGTCTGAACATTGCACCCAGGGTATTCACCAAGCTGGCGGATACGGTAGTACAGCAGCTCGGTCCCAGGGAATTTCTAGCAGCGTGCCTGGACGATTGGATAATCTGGGCTCCAACTGTTCGGTGTCAAGAAGCCACGTCCATAGT
This sequence comes from Macrobrachium rosenbergii, assembly GCF_040412425.1. NCBI lineage: Eukaryota > Metazoa > Arthropoda > Malacostraca > Decapoda > Palaemonidae > Macrobrachium > Macrobrachium rosenbergii. The sequence goes on from NC_089796.1 coordinate 58,017,614, forward strand.
CACCAATTTCCTAGAGTCATTGGGTTTTCAGCTGAACAGGAGAAGTCCCGCCTGACTCCGAGTCTCGGTTTCAGTGGCTGGGTCTTCAGTGGGACCTGTCCTCCCAAATCTTTCCAGTACACTGTCATAAGTGGCAAACTTTTCGGAGATCTTCTCAAAACCTCGAGCCGATTCCGCGTGGAACTGGTCCTGTACAGTTCCCCGGCCAGGGCCCAAAGCGCCAAAAAAGAGGCATAAACATAGGCTGGTTTGCATAAACGCCCTGCTGGAGGAGACATGGTTCCGGGAGGCCTCAGTCCTGGGACCTAGCCTTCGACGGGGAAGGGTCAAGGGCCTGTCCAAAACAGTTCTGCTTCAATTTCCTCCAATGAAGTTAGCCTCAACCTGGGATGGCAGACGGGGGGATATCACCAAAACAGAAAGTACAAAACCTTGTGGTCCAAGATGAATCGGGGAGTTCCATATAAACACGCCTAGAACCATGGCTCACTTTCTGACTCTGAAGAAACCACCCGGTCCTGCCTGCATTCAGGCTTAAAGTCCAAATGTTATGGTAGTTCATTGTGCATCAACATCCTCTCCAAATCAGGGTCCAGTAAAACCAAGCTAATGGTAGCTATCTGGTCCCTGGCGGTGGTAAGCACGTGTTGGCACTGCTGTCAGCCACCCATCTAGGGCAGCAGATCCGAACCTGTGCGAGGATTCTGTCCAGGGCTACCCGACGCTGGAGACGGAGTGGTCCTGACTCCGAACCAAATGGATTTGCCCGGGTTCCGGCCCTGGAATTTTCATCCGTTCGCAAGGAAACCAGGTTAGTCCGGAATACAAAGATCCAAACGGAAGATAGCAATCAACGAACGTTGAGGAAGGACCGGAGGGTGCAGATTGCGCCCTCCACTAACCTTATGGCTGAGGAAAGAGCTACAAACCTCACAGCCATCGGGTCCAAACAACCAGGTCGCTCTAGCCGGACCGGCAGACAACTGGTTCCTCCTTCAGAACGCGCCCGAGGCCGTTGAAGGAGCAAGCCCATTCTGACCCAGACAGTACAAACCAAGACTGTGTCAGCTTCCTCAAGGATTCAAGATGCCCTAGCTTATGGACTTTATAAAGTTCGACAGCTCAAAAGGAGCAAACATTGACCCTGTCAACACTCTGTTTTTAGAATCAGATAAAAGAGATTCTACTATTAGACAATATGACTCAGCAGTCAAAAAGTTAGCCTCCTTCCTGAAAGCATCTGAAGCCAAAATTATGACGACTAATTTAGGAGTTTCCTTCTTTAGGTCACTGTTTGAGAAAGGCCTGGCTCCGGCCACTATTACCACAGTCAAGTCGGCATTGAAGAAAGTATTTCTTCTGGCTTTAAAATCGACCTTACAGATTCTTATTTTTCATCCATCCCCAGAGCATGCGCTCGTCTGAGACCAGTATCACGTCCACATTCGGTTACTTGGTTTCTCAATGACGACGTCCTAAGTTAGCATCAGAGTTGGATAACTTCCATTGCTCTTATCAAGATCTGTTAAGGAAGAACCTTATTTTTATTAGTTTGGCTTCAGGTGCTAGAATTTCAGAGCTGTCAGCTCTCACTAGAGGTGATAATTTTGTTAACTTCCTCCCATCCGGAGAAGTCCTCCTCTCCCCTGACCCTAGATTTTTAGCTAAGAACGAAGACCCACAGGACAGGTGGTCTCCCTGGAAGGTGGTGCCCTTCCTCAAGATCAATCTTTATGTCCAGTCCATACACTTAAATCTTACCTCTCAAGAACTCCACAGAGTAAGTCGGGTCCTCTTTTTATCAGGAGAAAGGTGGTACTCTTTCTGAATGGTATAAGGCAACAAATTCTGTATTTCATTAAACAAGCCAACCCAGACTCAGTTCCTAAAGTTCATGATATTCGAGCAGTGGCTACTTCTATTAATTATTTTCATAATATGGACTTTTCAGAGTTATCAAAATATACGGGTTGGAAATCACCTCTAGTGTTTAAACGCCACTATTTAAAATCACTAAAATCGAAGCCTTAGAGGAGAGAGGGGTACAAAAAGGAGAGGAGTAACCAACAGGGGAGAAAATTCCTTCCTCTTTTCCTCAACACAGGGACAAGATAGGTTATTCTCCTAGCCCAGAGTGAACACTGGCCCAAAGAACTCGATCTCAAATTGGGGGACTAAGGGGCTCACTCTGACCCAGTAAACGGATTCCCTGAGTGAACAGCAACAAACCCCTTCAACCTGATCTCACACCCAGATGTTTGTGGAGCTTTCATTAGTCTTGTCCATCACTTTTGAAAACTAAAAACATTTAAGGTTGTATTTGCTTGTTCTGTGTACATTTCATGTTTCACTACCTTTAAGTAATTTTAACCCAATTTGGAGGTTTTTCATCATACCGTGCAAAACAAAACAAAGTGGAAAGAGAGTTACCAAGACGGGAAACCACCAGGAAGGGAGCCAAGGCAAAAATCTAAATAAATATAGCGACTGGGAGAAATTGTTAATTAAAATTATTTTCGTTACAATTTTGCCTTTTCTTCAGATTACCCCCTTGTTTTCCAGTAGTAGCAGTCTTGGCATGATTCTCTATCACTATTTCACCGGCTGACACGGGACTGAACTCAGAAAAGGGATTTTGACAGAGGAAAAATCTATTTCTGAGGAAGGTCCCGTGTCACCCGGTGACCCCTCCCTGTCTGAGTCTAGTACTCCCTCCTTCTTGCACATGCCAAGTCTGGGGTTAGTGCTAGCATGGAATGAAAGTAGGTGGCGCTGGTGTCGCCGTCCTGGCGGGTGTTGAGTGTGGGAGCTGTAACGCTCACCTCTCTTTTTACTGGGGTTTTGATAAGGAGAGATCTTTCGAGTATATTTCCGTGGTAGTGGTATTTCACTCACCCTTCATTATACCGGCGTCTTCTAAAAGACGATCGACTGGGGTAGTAACCCCAGCTTTCCTGAAAGCTCTTTTTCTCTGGTATATCTAGCATTGTTATACCTAGAAATTCGTGCTGTAATGGAATTTCACCGGGTGACACGGACCTTCTCAGAAATAGATTTTTCCTCTGTCAAAATCCCTTTCTTGTTTGAGAGAGTAGGTTTGAACCACGTCCTGCTTTACACGGTTTCCTGGTTTTCTTATATCTCTGTTCTAAAATCCCTTATTTGAATCTGAAAAGACGTTGTTCTGGTTAAATCAGAACTGTCTGCTCTCTAAGGAATAATCATGGATTTTCTCCCGTCATTCTATTTCCCCAGATCAAAAGGTTCTTAGCAAAAAAAAACCACCAGATAAGGTTTAATTCCTCTTCCATAAGATTTGTATTCAGCCAATTCAAATATTCTCATGTTTGTCAGTTTCCTTTTTTATCAGGGAAAAAGGAGGAACGCTATATTCTATACTTCATTAAGCAAGCTAATCCGGATTCAGTCCTATATATATATCTAATTATTTTACTATGAATTTTGATGAGCTTAAGCCATTTGAAATCTCCATGGATATATATCTGAAAACAGGAAGGTTTTTGTTGGCAGGAACATCCACCTTACATTAAACTTTACTTCTTCCAAAAAGTGTTTGTCCTCATGAAGCATAGCTGTATCCATTATTAGTGGAAGATTTCTAGACATGCCTGACCTGGCTCTCATGAAAAAAATAAGAATGTACAAAAGCTGTTATTTTAAGTTTAAAAATATAAAATTCTTTTTACTGTAAAACTAGTTTTTGGAAACTTCCCTACTGCTTTATATCTTTTGGCACCATTATTTAGTCTTAGTACCATGGCCCATTATAGTGTTATTTATGTACATAGTTGTTTCTCAAGTGTCCTTGAACTTTGCCGTTAATTGTCCCCAGTCCAATTTATCTGGAGGCTTACCTTGGTATTTAATCATGTTTTCAAAAAGTAGGTACTAGTAAACTATTTTCAGTAATAGTGTTTTTATGAATTCCACTACTGTTAAAGATAGCGATCTCTACATTTAGAATAGATTTGTGTAGTGCATTTCACTGGCTGACACAGGGACGAGCTAAGTGAGCCAAGAGATTCTGACATGAAAGGAAAATTCTTACCTGATCTGGAGTCCTTCTGGATCTTACTGTCCGGTGACCTCCCAGGGTCTAGATTTCTCCCCGAGTAGGCATGCTCAAGCTTGTGGGGTGCTAGCCTGGAATGAGTACAGATGGCGTCGCCAGTTGGAGGGCAGGTGGAGTGCAAGGATCGCCTCATGTCTGGGGGTTTTGCCATTGGGATATCTACAGAGAGGCAGTCCTGTGCAGTGACAACAACTACCACCCCATCTATACCACGCCTATTTCATAATAGATACCTGATCTGGGGTAGTAACCAGCATTTCCTGATAGCTTTTCTGGCATTCAGCAAATATCTATACCTAGAAATTGTATAATAGGAATTTCACCAGGACACAGGGCCTCCTCAGAAATAGATTTTTCCTTTGTCAAAATCCCTATATTATATGCATATAGATATATATATAATATTGATGGATTTCAGATTTGAAATATATATATTGTGTTTGATAAGAAACTATATATATATATATATATAAATATATGTGTCAATATTAGAAAATAACAAGCTATATTTTCATTATATTATTTATATATATATATAATATTGCATTTATACAAATATAATATATATACTGTTCTAAAATAATATCTACTATTATATGTTTGATAAACATTATATATTATTATATATTGTTAATTAGCTAACTATATACTACTCTGTTAACTTATTTAGGCCTATATATGCACTGGTATAAAAGATTATATATATATATAGCATAAAGTTTCATTTTGTTTATTGAATATATATATATATATATATATATATATTTCTGAGTTCAGTCCTGTGTCAGCGGTGAAATTCCATTACAGCACGAATTTCTGGGTATATCATGCTAGATATACCAGAGAAAAGAGCTTTCAGGAAAGCTGGGTTACTACCCCCAGTCGGCGCCTTCTAGGAAGACGTTGGTATAAGGAGGGGGTGAGGTGAAATGCCATACAACGGAACATACTCGAAAGATCTCTCTATCAAAATCCCGGAACAGGCGGTGAGCCACAGCCCCACTCAACACCCCATGGGGCCAGCGACACCAGTGCCACCTACCTTATTCCATTTTCAGCACGTGACTGCATCTGTTTTTTGTGTGCTGTCTTCATTTTTTGGATTTTCTCATCATCTGTGATGGCGCAGCAACACATCTCTAAGTTAAGTACCATCTTCTTGTGGGTTTTGTTCTATTTTTGGCTGTTGGTGGTCTCGTATTTTCACTAAATATTGAGATCTTATTTATATATGTGCCACACGTCCCCCGCCAGCCATGCTGGAATAAGAGGCGCTCTTAATGTTCTTTTCTGTTGGAGCTGTCTCCTCTTGTCGTTATAGATGATTTTGCCCCCCTTGGTTCCCCTCCCTGGTGGTTCCTTGCGGTGGCCCCTTTGTTTTTTACAATTGGCCTATCGGCCTTTTGAGGGTGTTCTGCCCGTCCAGGTAACCCCAAGGTTGGGTTCCTGTTTATTTTGGTCTTGCTAGGCTAATTATTTTTTGCTTGAAGATGGTGCTCTTTTTTTATTTTTTTTTATTTTTATTATTTTGTTGTTTACCTCCTGTGGTGGCGGCAGCTGATCTAACCGCTTCCCGGTAGGCTACACTCTCTATTGAGCATTTTTGGTTCCATTTTTATATGTGATGGTTATTTTGTGGAGTAGGCTTGTTTGCTTCCATCCCTTGCCCTGGGTGTGAGATTCAGGTTGAGGAGTTTTGGTTGCTGTTTCCTCCGGGGTCGTTTTCGGTGGGCAGAGGAGCCCCTTTAGTTCTCTTCCTCCATTTGGGGAATAGAGTTCTTTGGATGTGTTTCCTCAGGCTAGTCGCTCCTTGCCCCCTTCTCGATCCCGGTTGGTTCTTGGCACAAAATTTCTCTCCCTGTTGCTTCCTCCCTTCCGCACTCCTCCATTTTCCTAGCCTATACTAGGTTAGGTCTATATAGGCTTTGCCTAGGCAGGAGTCGGGCACGAGGGTTGCGTTGCTTCCCTTAGTAGTAGGCCACCCTCCAAGATTCATTATTCTGGAGGTATGGTGCAGTTGAGCGGGTGATATGTTTCTCCCCGTCTCCTGTTCCTTCCCCAGCCTACCCTCTCCCCTACTCACCCTCCAGCCTTGCTCTACTCGCTGGTGACGCTAGATGGCGTTTTCTCCGAGTTCAGGACTCCTCCTGTTGGTAGAGGGATTCGCTCCCTCCTCCAGTCCCCTAGCATGTCGCTGTATTGGGGTTGGTGGTTCGTTTGTTCAACGTGTTGAGTCACTATCCATTCCTCTGTCTCCCGTCGGATTCGTTGATAGGTAAAATATTGCTTCAGCCTATGTTATGAACATCTAGCATTTTGCCCGTCTTGTTTCTCCAGCCCGGGAAGTAAGCGGAAGGTTTTCATTATATATGGAGAGCGGATCCTCCGTTCTCTTGAGTTTTTACCATCACTTATTGTTATTATTTTTATTTTTGATTTTTAGATAAGTCTATTTATCTACAGGCACTCTCCTTTATATATTATATTATATATATATATATCATGAGTCCAGTCCCTGTTGGGGCCATTTATTTTTACTGGCAGCCCTTGTGGTTAGTTCCTGGTTTCTCATTCCTTCATTCCCGGAGTATTCTGGGGTCTGAAAGCTTTTACCTTCCACTCTGTGTATTTTTAGAGCTTATTGGCCCAGTTTATGATAAGGAGTTTCTCTCCGCCGGAGTATTCCGGTTGTAGTTAGTTGAGTTTCCAGCCCTTGCCGGCTGAGATTGCTTAGGGTGGGAGGTTCATGTACTTTTTCTACTTACAGACTGTTCGCTGTGAGGAGCCGATTGTACCGCCTCTCCAACAACCTTTACGGTCACAGAGTTGCCGGACCCACGCTGCCAGTGGTCCGGCCTGGACGATCTGGTGTAGTCTGGCACCTTGATGGTTGTGAGGTTTGCTTCGCTCTCTGCACAACTGTCCAGGATGAGTCGGTAAGTGATGTTCTCCCTTTATGCTCCTCATATTGTATATTGTTTATGGGTCCCGGACTGTTTTTTCGTTCTTAGCTGAATTGTTGGTTTTTCTTACAGGCGGGCCAATCTTCCAAGAATCTGCCTTGGAATCCTCCGGGCCTGGGTGGCTGGGTTTGGCAGGAATGTTCCGTTGGGAAGCCCCTACGTCCGACGCCAGGTTGAGGGACTCTACCCTACCCCGCGCATCGCGCCGTGAGTGCCAGAAGATCTTGCCCACCCCTATCATCCAGCAAATCCGGGATGCCCAGCCACCCCAAGTGGATATCCTCGCTGAGGTCTGGAGGATGTATCCGCTTTGACTTAACCTGGAACGATGAATACCGAGCAGGACCAGGTGGTAAGTGGTGAGGTAGGTGAGGTTGTTGGGGGCCCCTTTTTGACTCCTGCTTCATCCATTTCTTCCTTTGCAGGTTTTGTGTCTTCCTCTGGGTGATAGAGCTCCGTCTGCCATCCCCAAGTTGAAGTTGAAGACTTCATGGAAGGCGAAGGGCACAAGTCCTCGACTTCCAAGAAGGCACGCCCTTCGAAGGCTAAGGTCTCAGGACCTGTAGCCTGGGAGCAAGTCTGGTTCTCCAGCAAAGGCGCGAGTAAGAGGGCAGCAAAACCAGCCTCCTCGCCGAACCTGCCTTTGACGCAGAGGCCAAAACCAGCTCTTAAAGGTTTTACAGAGGACCTAGATACGAGATTTAATAAAATCTCTGAGAAGTTGGCTGGTCATGATAACATACTGGCGGAATGCTCACCCACCCCAGCCGAACCACAGTATGTTATCCCGACACAGCCGGACTCCGCACCGTTCGATGTCGGGGGACCCTTGGCGTTGCGATCTTCGGCCATCAACATGATGGCAAGCTGACCTTGAAGGTCTTGGCACGACGGCTGGAGGAACTGGGTTCTTCCCCGATCTCCTGCCCTTACCCAGGCTTCGTGAGGCTTACGGAGGAAGCATGGATTCGGTCAGATAAGGTTCCTAGGGAGACTGTCATCGCCCTAGGGACCAAGCTCAGTCGGCTCTCCTGCGAACTCTGACGGAGTGGCAGGCAGACAATACGGCAGTTGACTCCTTTCAAGGGCAACTTTACTATGTTCGCCCTGGGAGACAACCTGCCCACCCCTTGCTTGACAAAGTCGCTCTGGCTACGCCCGAGCGTGCTTGAAGGACTCCGTTACCACAGCTGAGGGAACAGACCCCACTTCCTGGTATTCCCAGGAAGTGATGAGTTCTGGGTGACGCCCCGCCCACTTTCACCGTCGGGAAGCTGGACCCCTTGTGCTTCCGCACTTCCAGTGAGCAGCTCCCTGCTGCCGGAATTTGTTGAAGGCGGAGTTTGATGCCCGGGTCAAGTTAGCCCGGTCCTGAACTCCGTATGCCTTCGGAAGCTACTGCCGTCTCCTGCGCGGGATTTGTCATTCTTCAGGTTTTATTAAATCCCTGCTAGCTGGCTTTCAGTCTGACCTGTTCGAGTTTATCATGGCCAGACTGGAATGCAGGAAATTCATCTTTGCCGATGCTACTATCCGCCACGAGCCTAACAAGCTCGTTAAGAGCTCGATCTGGGGGACCTAACCTCTTCCCAGAAGAGGAGGTCACAAATGTTATGGCCGAAGCCAGGGCCAACCAGAGTCTGGGCGCCTCGCTGGGGCATTTCTGCCTGGCGTAAGACCCCAGAATCTGCCGGCCCCAGACGAGGGAGGCAAACGCGCTTCAGGAGGCATAAGAGGCCCCACCATCAGGCGGTAGTTCAAGCCGTCCCTGTCTCGGCAGTGGTAGCCTTTCCACCTCCAAGGCTCACCCCCAACAGTATGTGCTGGTCCAACTAGCTGCCCTCTGTATGTGGCTTCGCCAGCGACAACCCCACATATGAGGGCCGTGGATACTTTCACGGCCTTAATAGGGTTACAAGGGGGAAGAGGCAGAGTCCCTCATAGAGGAAAGCTCCAACACCACCCCAAGGGAAGGCCTGACGTGGTAGAGGGAATAAACCTGCTCCTCCCACTGAGAGAACTCAGGTAGGTGGTCGCCTGTATTGGTTCAGGGACCAATGGACCTTCAGCCCTTGGGCACACAGCATTGTGTCCAAAGGACTAGGATGGAGCTGGATCAAGAACCCTCCTCCTCTAACTAGATTTACCAGCCACCCACATCAATCCTAAAGGATTACGTGACAGAAATTGCTCAACAAACGAGCAATAAAGAAAGTAAGGCACCTAAAGTTTCAAGGCAGGTTATTCACTGTTCCCAAAAAGACTCATCAGCAAAGAGTGATCCTGGATCTGTCGCGTCTAAATCTCTACATAAAATGCGACAAATTTCCCGCATGCATACGTAGCTCAGGGTACGGACTCTACTTCGCAGGAGCCGCCATCACCTCTATCGATCTTCAGACGCTTTATTATCACGTCCTGATTGCGCGAACTTCTCTCAGTTCCTCGGTTTCAGACTCGGAATCAAGCCTACTCCTTCAGGGTCATGCCCTTCTGGTCTAAACATTGCGCAGGGTATTCACAAGCTGGCGGACACGGGTAGTAACAACTCGGTCTCGAGGGATATCCCCAGCAGCCATCCGATTGGATAATTTGGGCACCAACAGTTCCGGAGGTCAGAAGGCTACGTCCCATGGTCATCAATTTCCTGGAGTTTTAGGTTTTCAACTGAACAGAGAGAAGTCCCCTTGACTCCGGAGTCCCGGTTTCCCAGTGGTTGGGTCTCCAGGGATCTGTCCTCTCACACGTTATCTCTCCTGCCTCCCAAGAGGAAAGAGATAGCATCTCTCACCAGGAAATTTCTCAAAAATCAATCAGCATCCCGCCGATCCCAAGAAAGAGTCCTTGGGTCTCTTCAATTTGCCTCAGTGACGGACCTGCTCTTAAAAGGGAAAATTAAAAGACATAAACAGAGTGTGGCGGAGTCGAGCCAATGTCAAGCTCAGAGACAAGGTCTCCTCTATTCCTCGAATCTTAAAGACAAGACTGCGGCCTGGACCACAGTCAGAGGCCTGTCCAAAACAGTTCCGCTTCAATTTCCCCCTCCGGCACTAGTTGTTCACACAGACGCTTCCCTAAGCGGCTGGGGGATATTCACCAAAACAAAAGTACAAGGAACGTGGTCCACAATGTTTCAGCAGTTCCATATAAATACCCTGGAAGCTATGGCGGTCTTTCTAACTCTGAAGAAAATCCGCCCCAACCGGATTCATATCAGGCTGGTGTTGACAGCGAGTGGTAGTTCATTGCATCAACAGGGGCGGCCCAAATCAGGCCGAGTAAAACCAAGTAATGGTTGCTATCTTCTCCCTGGCGAACAAGCACGGCTGGCACCTGTCAGCCACCCACCTAGCGGGTACGGAATGGTGGCGGATTCTGTCCAGGGCTACCCGTTGGAGACGGAGGGTCCCTGGACGGGAATCTTTCAAATGGATTTGCCGCCGGGTTCCGGCCTCCGGCGGATCTGTTCACAACGGAGAGCAACTTCAAGCTCCCCTTTGTGGCCCCGAACCTGACCTCAGGCGCGACGCCACAAGACGCAATGACAGTAGATTGGAACAACTGGGGAGAAAATTTATCTTTTCCCCAATAAATTTACTGCTGAAAGTATTACACAAACTCAGGACATTCAAAGGTCAACCAGCCCTAGTAGCCCCATTGGCCGAAGAGCAATTGGTTCCTCTTCTTCAGGAACTGGGATTACAGAGTCTTCGATTCCAAGCCCATACTGACCCAGACAGTACAAACCAAGACTGTGTCAGCTTCCTCAAGAATTCAGAATGCCCTAGTTTTATGGACTTTATAAAATTTGCAGCCCAAAAGGAGCGAACATTGACCCTGTCAACACTGTGTTTTAGAATCAGATAAAAGAGATTCTACTCTTAGACAGTATGACTCAGCAGTCAAAAATTAGCCTCCTTCCTGAAAGCATCTGAAGCCAAAATCATGACGACTAATTTAGGAGTTTTTCTTTAGATCATTGTTTGAAAAAGGCCTTGCTCCGGCCACTATTACCACAGTCAAGTCAGCATTGAAAGTATTTCTTTACGGCTTTAAAATCGACTCAGATTCCTATTTTTCATCTATCCCCAGAGCATGCGCTCGTCTGAGACCAGTATCACGCCCACATTCTGTTACGTGGTTTCCTCAATGACGTCCTTAAGTTAGCATCAGGATTGGATAACTTTCATTGCTTTATCAGGATCTGTTAAGGAAGACTTTATTTTTGATTAGCTTGGCTTCAGGTGCTAGAATCTCAGAGCTGTCGGCTCTCACTAGAGGTGATAATTATGAACTTCCTCCCGTCTGGAGAGGGTCCTCCTTTCCCCTGACCCTAGATTTTTAGCTAAGAACGAAGACCCACAGGACAGGTGGTCCCTTGGAAGGTGGTGCCCCTTCCTCAAGACCAGTCTTTATGTCCAGTTTATACACTTAAATCTTACCTTTTAAGAACTACAGAGTAAGCTGTCCTTTTTATCAGGAGAAAGGTGGTACTCTTTCAAAATGCTATAAGACAACAAATTCTGTATTTCATTAAACAGGCCAACCCAGATTCAGTTCCCAAGGTTCATGATATTCGAGCAGTTGCTACTTCCATTAATTACTTTCATAATATGGACTTTTCAGAATTATCCAAATTTACGGGTTGGAAATCACCTCTAGTGTTTAAACGCCACTATTTAAAAAAATCGCTCGAAGCCCACTGAAATTTTCTACCATAGCTGTGGGAAGTGTCATCTCCCCACCTTAATTAATCATATCCTTATCTTCCTTTCCCGCCCGCCTGCCTCATTTACTTCTCTGCTTATCCTCCTGGTTGATTATACCTCACTGCCTGGCTCCTCATATTGATGTATCTTGTATCTGTTGATGGAAAAAGTGTAATCTGACATGTTATGATTGTTTTTCTATGGGGGTACTGGACAGTTTTTATTTGCCCATGCACCTTAAAGATATATGTATATGTTCTGTATATGTTAATTTCATTGATTTTGTCTCTTACGTGTTTAGCCTAAGTTTACGTGTGTATAGTATTAAGGTTGTATTTGGTAGTTATTAATGCACATTCTTATGTTTCAATTTGCTTTAAGTACTTTTAAGATTTTTGGATTTCTTCTCCGTCAGCCGGGGACCTCTCCCATTGTCATAGTATTAAGTTTTTGATGCCTGATTTAGTATTTAGTATTCTTGCTACATGAAAGAGATTTGTTTGATTAAAATTATTTTGTAAACTTTTGCTTTTTTCTTCAGATTACCCCCATTTTTTTTTCCTTGTAGTTGCAGCTCTGGCATGATTCTCTATCACTATTTCACCGGCTGATTACGGACTGAATCCCAGAAAAGGGATTTTGACAGGAAAATCTATTTCTGAGGAAGGTCCTGTGTCACCCGGTGACCCTCCCTGGCTCACTTAGTACTTCCCCTTGCACATGCCAAGTCTGGGGTTAGCAGTAGCATGGAATGAGGTAGGTGGCGCTGGTTGCGTCCCTGGCGGGTGTTGAGTGTAGGGCTGTAACGGCTCACCGCCTGTTCCGGGGTTTTGATAAGGAGAGATCTTTCGAGTATGACTCGCAGTGGTATTTCACTCACCCTTCTTTATACCGACGCTTTCCTAGAAGACGCTCGACTGGTAGTAACCCCAGCTTTCCTGAAAGCTCTTTTCTCTGGTATATCTAGCATTATTATACCCAGAAATTCGTGCTGTAATGGAATTTCACCGGGTGACACGGACCTTCTCAGAAAGATTTTTCCTTGTCAAAATCCCTTTAATTAGGCTAATAGATAATGATGGAAATTCTAACATAATTTCTTCAACTGATTTGTTTCTTAATATTTCATTATCAATTATATTTTGGAATTCATACAGAAACTATTTAACCGTTAGTGTTCTACAATCTATGCGTAGAAGGACTGGATCATATGAGTTATTCATTATACATCCAAGGTTCAAATTCCCCGAGTAACTAACGGGGTCTACTTAAAATTTATTATTGCAAAAGACATGAGATCCATTGTTCCATTTGCCACTGTTCTAACGGTTTTGATTTACTACCGATTGTTCTGCCATTTATTTTTATAATGGGTTTTAGAGAAGCTTGCAATTGTTAAGAATATTATAATATGATCTTGTCACTGTGGTTGTTGGGGGTGATTTAAAAGCTATAGTACATATTGAGTCCCTCCCTATTTATGAATCAACCCAAACTTTCCAATGTAAATCTTTGGCTGTACTGACCCACAACCTGTCACCCTCCAAAACCATAGCAGTCCTTTGTACAGTACAGCAATGTCAAAATTGTTTCCATCAGTTCCCAATTTGCAGAGAATTTTGCAATGTCAAAGTCCCAACGCATTTGGTTTTATTTAAGTGAAATGGGCTTTAATTAGTTAAAGTCCAAAGAAGAACCAGCCCCATTTTGAGAAAGACCTAATATAACTATTGTGGTCTTTTCTATGGAGAGTTGGAAACCTAAAATGAGGTCCATGATAGGTCTATTTTTTATAAAAATATTTTAGGCTAGATTCAACATGTCTTATGTTTGAATAAGTGTTGTATATGACAAACCATTTCTATGTATTTATTATATTTTGAACATACAGTTGACTCATTTAGTTACTGCCATTGAAAAACATAGGAACATTAAAACATTTTCACAGGAGTCTTTAAAATTAATACCATAAATGAAGTCAAAAAGGTACACTCTGTCAGAATGTTTTCAATGAAAATTGGCAAAAACAACAGTCACAACAAACAGGCCTCATACATAGAACATATGGCTCAAACTATTAAGCCTTACACAGCGCTGATCCTCGAAAGCCGAATTTGATGGATTGTACAGTAAATTATGTTCCGCCAACAGCGTTTTTTGGATTCCAACGAACCAAACAGAAAAACACTTGCACAACAAGGCTATTTTCGCATGGGCAGTCCCCATTTATAGAACCATATACACTTTGCAAATGGCAACCAAACATCGAAAATAGCAACTGAAAAATCAGCGCTGAACTGTTATCGGCGATGATAACCAAATCAGCATTAATAATTGGGGAAAGACAGCTACCAATAACTGAAGATCGGTGTTGAAATCCAGGTCATCGGACAGACAATGCGCTGAAACCAACTTAAAACTTTGGACTGCTCCTTATCCTCCAAAATAAAAATTTTTTCAATAATTTGTATTTCTCATAGTTTATAAAACCTACGGTCTTCAAACTTAGGATAACCCTTTAGCGCCAGCATGGAAACCAATAAAAACAGCAATCATAGAACAAGGTATTGCGGAACGTTGGAAAGATGAGAGAGAGAGAAGAAACAGAGAGACCTTCCTCCTGGAGGAGGCTTCTCTGATGCATCCCAGTTCCTTCCAGCCTAAAAAATTTTTTTGAAACATCAAGAGGTGGGCACGGAATAAGACTGACGAGTAACTACGAAAATTAATGAAGTAATAAAATTTGTCATTTGTTCATACGCAGAAGAGCAAACCTAAAGTCTTGAGGCATCAGATAAAGTGGAGGAAAGAAAGCCTTGAATTCATTGGTGGTTTAACACACCTGACCCACTTCCTGGAGAAAGATATAACTGAGAAAGGGCAAACCTTTGGTCAATGTAGGGATAAATTCTGGCACTAGCTGGAGTCTGCTGGGTAGGAAACACAAGTGAATTGGGTGATAAATAAAACAGAAAAGGAGGGATGTAGAGGACATGCTTTACCTACTACACATCATCTCAGCTTTCTCTCATTTCAAGAAAGAATGAGGGTGCTTGAGGGGCTTGGATATATTTAAAAGACTGGAAGGTTTTAGTTGCAAAAATAAAATTAATTTAACAAACTTATTATTTGTCTATCGCCCAAAACGAGCAAAGAAAGAGAAGACATGCTCTGACAAGGATAAGATTCAACTAGAAAACACACGACTTTAGGAAACATACAATAATCCACTAGCCATAGGTACTACCTTAGGAAGAACTCAGCTCAAGACTTGCTGAGTGCAAAACTGAAAATCTAGACATCTTCCAGACAGACAGATTGCAACCCATCTAACGACCTTGATCCACGCTTCCAACAACTCATTTTCACAACGACACTCACACGGTTGTCAATCTCACACAAAACCTGTAAGGAAAGGAATGATACCAAATTTATTCATCCCTCTATAAACAAACTCCCTTTAGCATTTCCCAACCAACACCTTTCAAACCATTGCTGATCCTCCATAACATGGAAGCTCACTACACTGGCCTCTAGATCGCCAGGAACGCAAAAGAAAGAGAATCACTTTCTTCCAGCAACATTCAAATTCTCTCACATATCCATTCTCTTAGGTCAGATTCACGCTAAATTCTTCACTATTACCACTGGCACTGTATCCACAATCTCATGACACCCTCTAACATCTCAAATACCTCCTCAATTCTTCAACTAACCACTTGATACTGACCTTTCTAATTCTTGCAACGATTCATTGCTTTCAAAATCACTCTAAATTTTTTACGCTCTTTATTTACATTTTGCCGCCTCCAACCGTTTTCGAACATTGCACGTTCAGTTAACTCACGTTATATCAAACCCGTGATATGCAGAACTACGTTCCTATTCATACCATTCCATTCATCCATTACACGCCTTTATCACCATTTCCACTATTGTTCCAAACCCTATCACAAAGTCTTACGACCATTCCGTTCACTTACGTTTGAGAAGCTTTCTTATTTCCTGACCATGAGATCAAACAAATTGCTGATCCTCATTACAACAACCCTCAGAGGGACATGCATCACACGCACCGCTTGCATCCTGGAGGATCCACCCATTTGAACCCCTTTCACACTCAGTTTCCCGAATTCGCTGTCACAGTCACCCTCTTTCGTCTACATACTTGATACATGCCCTTCCATCTCCACATTCGACACATTTCGCTCTCGCTCTGAACACATTCTCGCATAATGCCCATTCTTACCACAGTTGCCACTATTACATTCACTTGGGTACCCCTACAACCATTAGCAATATGACCCACCTGTCACACCTCGTAGCATTTAACCCCTATCTTTCGTATTACACTCACTTACCAAATGTCCTGATTGCCCACACCGAAACACGCTCTAAAGCCCACCTACACTCATTCTTTGTATGTCCTTCCTTTCCACATCTAAAACACTTCGCTAGGATTTCCACTCATCGACCTTCCCCTTTGTAAACTACTATCCCTAACCTGTCCAACCGTTGTTCCCTTTACAAACCCACCATTCATCCTCACTGGCACCCTCCATTACTTGCTCTTACACTCCTATCTATTACACTATCAGCCATTCTCATTGGGCCCCTCAACACTGCATCCTAAAGCTTCCAAACTCTGGCACTCTCATCTACCCCAGCCCTTACACTAACACTTCTGCCTCTTTGAAAACCCTGTCAAGCTCATAACCTTCTACAACTTCCAAAATTTCTCCCCAAGTCAACCTTTCACTCGTCCATCTTTTTCTTCCTTCCGCTTCAAGTTCACAAATTCTTCACTCCATCTGGCACTGTCTCTAACAACTTTCGTACTAACTCCTTACATTCATCTATCCCATCATCCCCAAATTTCTTCCTCGCCAACGTCTCAGCCTACAAGCATACAGTGACAAGGTTTCCCCAGCCATTCTGCCTCATCAAATCCATTCTTCCCTCTTATATTTTAAGACTCTAACACTTTCATACGCCCGCTGATCAACTAGCCTAGCTTTCACCTTGTCATACTCAACATCTCCCACACTCATAATAACTTATACATATCAAGCAAAACCCAGTCAAATATTCTCCTAATTCTCGTGCCCACACTCTCTACTCTCCCCATACTTATCCTGACAAAACCTTTCATACTCCTTTTAAAGAAATCATGCACATCCCTCCTTCCATACTCATCATACCTATCACACCGGTACCTCCCTCACATACATAGCCTTTTCACCTTCTTTCTCACTTTCACTCACTTTCGCTACTTTCACTATGTCATTTCATACCCTCTTCCGAATACAAAGAGTCAACTTCCGAACTTACATTCATCTTACTCATTACACTCTTCTTCTTCCTCTTTTTATCCACTTTTATCCATTCACCTCCATCCACCTCACTATCACTAGTATCTTCACCCTCTCCCTTCTTTCCTGCCTTTCCACTTCCTTGCCCTTCTTACCAGTTTCCTTTCCTTTCCCTTCTTCCTTTTTTCTTCCCTGACTTATCCTTACTTTCCTCTGTTCCTTCCCTTGGTTTTCATTCCCCTTTCCTTACCCTCCTGCTCTCATTCTCTCGTTTCTTACTTCCTATTCCCACATCACTTTCATCACCACGCTTCCATTCACTTCTTCCTCCTTTTATTTCTCTTGCCCCTTCACATTTTCCAGAGGGACCTGCCTCAACAGCCCCTTCTCCAAAAAACACCCTTGAACATACCTTTCACCATTTCTTCACACTTTTCATCATTCCTCCAACTTTTTTATCCACCCTCTCTTCCATTCTCTCTTCTGACTCTTTCATCTCCCTTTCATTTCTTTCTTTTTGCACTACCTTAGCATTCCCCCATCTTCCAACTGACTCCTCAACTCCTCATTCTCACCCCTCAGCCTCATTCTCTCTCTCTTGCCAGCCGCAACTCCTCTCTCAACCTCACCAGTTCCTCTTCTATCCTTCCTCCAGTCACACTACCAGCCACCAATCTTAATTGCAGCTGCAACCAGCTGCCCCACGTTGGAGTGCCAAATATTATGTGGAAGAATTTAAAAAACACAAAAACAATACACAACACAGTTACACAGAACATATAACCACATACAATACTCACTCTGATCCTCGGTTGCTGGGAGATGGTTGAAGGTGTCCACGGTCGCCAACACAGTACACAAAATTACACAAACAAAACCGAAAAACAGACTTCCAACCAAAAAAAAACGAGCAAAAGAAATATTTTGCACAGACAACAATGACATCCAAAAAAACACACGACTCACAGAAACATACAATAATCCACCATCAATGTCCGCCTTGCACAGAACTCAGCTCAAGACTAAAACCAGAAAAATCCTTCATATTCCACAGACAGACAGCGCTGTAAACAAATCCAACGACCTCATCCCTCTTCCAAAAAAAGTCATACTCACAATTACCCACTCTCTCCTCTCTCTCTCTCTCTCTCTCTCTCTCTCTCTCTCTCTCTCTCTCTCTCTCTCACAAAACGTTGGGAAATGCTAGATACAAAACAAATTTATTCATCCCTCTATAATAGGAAGTTAAAGAGCTATAAAGGCAGTACCCAGTTAACGGCGGAAGTTCCATTCCCAGCAAAGCGCCACTAACCGAAAATCACCAATAACCGAAAATTGCTGATAATTGTGGTAAAATGAATGGCGTTTACAATGCTGTAAGCGCCAATAAACCGCTTACCAACGCCGATAAACTGCTAACCGATGCCAAAAATCTCTTACCGGTACTGAAAATCTGGTTAACAATATCCTTAGCCACGCACAGTAAAACTGGAATGCCGTTAACTGACGCCATCGATAAGCGAGGACTGCCTGTATTTGTTAAGACAACAAACCTTCCTAGCCACAAATCCATTTGTTTATCATTCCTCTTCTCCCCTTGTTAAGAGAGGAAGGACTAGCTTCTGTAAGGGAAAATTAGTATAATAAAATTTTTCTCAAACAGAACGACCGCTCACTCACCTGTATCTAACCAGTTCCAGCTCATGATGGATCAATCTTCCTACTGCCCGTTGGTAGAGAAGAAAGGGAAAAGTAAAAGGAAAAAGACCAGTCATCTCATTCACTCTCACTTTCACTAGGGGCACTGGATGAGTTACTATACACAACTTATGCTACACAACTTGTTGAGCAGCCACCACCCAACCAAATGAAACAGTGTCCTGTGGGCAATGTCCCTTAGATAGAAGGATGTGAAGGTGGTTTGATGGAGCCATGTGCAAGCCTTCAAAATCCTATGAATAGATAAGTTCTTCTCAAAAGCTAAAGAAGGGCCTATGTCCCAAACATCATGTGCTCTTGCATGCACTGTGTCAAAATTAGAGGTTGTAGAACAGCTATAAGTACAACTAATAACCTCATGTAGCCAGAAGGAGATGGTATTCTTGGTCACTTCTTTCTTGTTCTGGCCTGTGCTTACAAAAAGTCTTCAACACCCTGGCCTGAGGTGAGGAGCCCTTTTCAGATAAGCATGCAGTGCCCTATCAGGACATAAGAGCAATTTGTCTGGGTCATTATCTACAATATCCCCCAAGGAAGGGATGGAAAAGGAATCAAATCTGTCATCATGAACCGATGAATTTTGAATCTTGGCTATGAATCCCGGGACAAATTTGCCGACTACGGACTTCCAACCCCTCAAGTGTTTTACATTTGAAGAGAGACCATGGAGTTCGCCCACTCTCTTCGATGAGGCTTAAGACAGCAAGAAGACAGTTTTAAGGGTCAAGTCTTTGCCAAATGATCATCGTAACGGTTCATATGGGGCTCGAGTGAGACTGCTTAGAACCAAAGTCACATCCCAACTTGGAGGTTTAAGTTCCCTAAGAGAACAAGACTGCTTAAAACTTCTTAACAGCATTGAGATTTCCCAAGAGGAGGAAAGGTCTACATCTTTTAAGTACACAAATCACAGCAGATAGCCCATTTTCCCTGGTACACAACTGAGGAGGATCTTCTAAGATATCCTGACATCTCTGTGGCTGTTTGCGAGAAAAGCCTCTCACTTGCAGCCGTGAAGAGACAGGGACCCTACCAACTGGTGGAACCTCTCGACGTGAACTTGGCAGATCAGAGAACCATTCTGCATGAGGGAACCATGGAGCTGCAAGGGTTATGTTGAGGTTTTAGGAGTTCATTATTCTGTTCAGGACTTGGCGGATCAGGCAGAAGGGAGGAAAGGTGTATACCTTCAGGTTGTCCTTCGGATGCTGAAGGGCCTCCTCTGTAATGGCGAAGGAGTCTGGGACAACTGAATAGTAGACTTCCAACTTCCTGTTGAACCTTGTCACAAATAGGTTTATCATTGGCCTCCCCAAAAAGTTGGAAGAGCCTGTCCGCTATCTCCTGATGTAAGGACAACTCTGTCCCCAGGACCTGACAATGACGACTCAAGTTTTAAATCACGTGCCTTGAGGGATGCTGGGAGTTCACGGATCACGCTGTTGTTTTGTTTACAAGCGTGACCCAGCTGCGCATGCGTGAATTTCTTTCTTATCCCAAAAGAAAGCATCAGCTAACTGTGCTGAAAATCTCAGAAATTCTTTAGTCACTTTTTCGTAATTTTTAAAAAGACGTTTCTATTAGCCTTTTACATAAAGTTTTATATATGAAAATGTGCGCAATTTCATGTAAAATACAACAAAAATTAACTCATGGTTGTAGCTTTTATCAATTTTGACATATTTTCACATAAATCCAGGATAATGCAAAATTTCAACCTTCGGTCAACTTTGACTCAAAAATAGTCGAAAATGCAATTGCAAGCTAAACTCTTACATCCGAGTAATATTCAATCATTTACCTTCATTTTGCAACAAACGAAGTCTCTAGCACAATATTTCAATTTATGGTGAATTTTTGAAAGAAACTTTTTCCGATGTCCGCTCTAACTCTGCTGAAAATCTCAGAAATTCTTTTTAGTCACTTTGTCGTAACTTTTGCACTGTTTTATACTAGCCATTACATAAAGTTTTATATATAAAAATGTGTGAATTTCATTAGAATACAACAAAAAATAACTCATGGTTGTAGCTTTTATAAATTTTGGACATATTTTTCATATAAATCACGATAAAGGCCACAATTTCAACCTTTGGTCAAATTTGGCTCGACCAAAATGGTAGAAAAATGCAATTGTAAGCTAAAACTCTTACATTCTAGCAATATTCAATCATTTACTTTAATTTTGCAACAAACAAGAAGTCTCTGGCACAATATTTCGATTTATGGTGAATCTTTGAAAAAAAACTTTTGCACGGCGTCCGTGATAACTCTGCTGAAAATCTTGTAAGAGCCTGACGTCGTCTCTTCCAAACACGTCCTCTTTGTAGTGATTTAACGTCCATCGGAGTGGACCAGACAAGAGCGTCTCGTTTTTCTTTCTAAAGGAACGCGATTTCAACCATACAATACTCCTGTCTGTTTCTCCCAACCATTGTTGTCTTGATGTGTGCAAATCACCACTACTTGCATTGCCATGCAAGCATTCTAATCGTATACTCATAATATTCCAATGAATCTTCTGTATCAAACTGTGTGTATGTTTCTGTTTGTGAAGAAGCCAAATGTCGCCACTCCGATGGACGACATTTAACATATGAACACACTCGTGTTTGGAAGAGGGCTAATCAGGCTCTTAAAAATCTCAGAAATTCTTTATCACTGTCATAATTTTTGCACAGTTTTCTATTAGCCGTTACATAAAGTTTTATAAATGAAAATGTGCGCAATTTCATGTAAAATACAACAAAAAATAACTCATGGTTGTAGCTTTTATCAATTTTGACAATTTTCATATAAATCACGATATGTGCCAAAATTTCAACCTTTGGTCAACTTTGACTCGACTGAAATGGTAAAAAAATGCAATTGTAAGCTAAAACTCTTACATTCTAGTAATATTCAATCATTTACCTTCATTATGCAACAAACGAGAAGTCTCTAGCACAATATTTCGATTTATGGTGAATTTTTGAAAAAACTTTTTCCTTCATCCACGCGCGCTAACTCTGCTGAAAATCTCAGAAATTCTTTAGTCACTTTGTTGTAATTTTTGCACCGTTTTATATCAGCTGTTACATAACATTTTATATATGAAAATGTGCACAATTTCATGTAGAATACAACAAAAAATAATTCATGGTGGTAACTATCATCAGTTTTGAAATATTTTCATATAAATCATGGTAAGTGCCAAAATTTCAACCTTCAGTCAACTTTGACTCGACCGAAATGGTTGAAAATGCAATTGTAAGCTAAAACTCTTACATTCTAGTAATATTCAATCATTTACCTTCATTTTGCAACAAATGAGAAGTCTCTAGCACAATACAGTATTTTGATTTATGGTGAATTTTTTGAAAAACTTTTTCCTTACGATCACATTCGCGCTTAACTCTGCTGAAAATCTCAGAATTTCTTTTAGTCACTTTGTCGTCATTTTTGCACCATTTTATATTAGCCGTTACATAAAGTTTTATATATGAAAATGTTTTGCAATTACATGTAGAATACAACAAAAATAACTCATGGTTGTAGCTTTTATAAATTTGACATATTTTCATATAAATCACAATAAGTGCTGAAATTTCAACCTTCGGTCAACTTTTGACTAACCAAAATGGTCGAAAATGCATTTTTAGCTAAAACTCTTACATTCTAGTAATATTCAATCACTTACCTTCATTTTTAACAAACGGAAGTCTCTAGCACAATATTTCGATTTATGGTGAATTTTTGATAAACTTTTTTACGTCCGCACGCATTCTGAATTCATGCATCATTTGTGGATAATATTTTCTATGTTGCTTTTGATCATTTTACAATTTGTTATATACCAAAATCATCGCAATTTAGTGTACAATACAATGAACAAAAAATAGCTCATTAGTTTAACCATTTTGCTCACAGCGCGATTTGTATACAATTATATGGAAAATTTTTTTTTTTGGCGCTGTCATATATTCCGATATTTATATATGATGATATTTTTTCATTTCTGATGCTTGCATACTAAACTTCAGGCAATGAGAAAAAAAAGACCAAAAATGAACTCTTTAATCTTAAAAACTAAGCATGCTGTGATTTTTTTAAAAAAACTTTCTTTCTGCTTCGGCGCTAACTCCCAAACCCCACCGGCATACGGCAGACACTTTTGTAAATAGAGGCTCGGCGTTTAAGGGCTAATAGAGATTATGTTTGTGGACTTCTTCGGAGAAGACTGAGGCCTAGATCTCAATGTAATAGAAAAAGGGCCTGCTGACTTTGACACAGCTTGATGAACTAGCCATTGTTATTGTCTGCTTGTCGTCTGTCAATTGCTATATCCAGCTGATCAGTGGGGAAGAGAGAAGGGGAGTTCAGATATCCCCATTTCTCAAAGCTAACATTGAATCCATGCTGTTATATCTTGGCACCTTGGAGAGGGCTGCATCCCTTCTTTTCAGCAAAATGTTAACCCAAATATTAGCATTCAAATGGGTCAGGTAAGAAATACCCTTACCACCTGACTGTAAAAGTCTAATGTAAGGGGCACTATCTGCTGCTGCGGACCAGAAGTCTAACCAAGGCACCGTCTGAAAGACAGAAGAGGCAGTCACCTCCAGGGCAGCGGCTTCCTGATGAGTAAAGGAAGGACCTTCTGACCTAACTTGATCTAGGGTTAATCCAGGACCCAAACGAACCAGATCTGGGTTAACTGGTCTAGGGCGCAAAGCCAATTTTAAGAGTTGCAAAAAATCTTCTATGACGAGGAAGCGGAGGAGGTATAAGTTTAAACGATCTAGTACCAGAATGAAGAGAATTATTATGTCCAGAGGCGAGAATTCACATGGCCTAAGACAGAATCTGCATGGTTCGAACATGGCAACTCTATAGACACTTTTAAATCCTTCTTAGGATCAAATAAAGCCTCTATACCTGTAGGAAAATCCAAAGAAGTTGTCACTGGCTCATGAGAGAGATTATTGTACAGGCAGTCCTCGATTATCAGTGGGGGTTCCGTTCTGGGGGTGTGATGATAACCGAAAATTGGCAATTTCCGGCACTTTTTCTGCGGTTTTCGGGGCTTATCGGTGCCGAAAAGCGCTGATTTTTGGTTATCGGTGCCTCTGTAAGGTATGTATCAGCGCCAATACCCAATTATTGGTGCTGATAAGCGGAAATTGGCGATTTTCGGCGCCGAAAAATGCCAATTTTCATTGTTAGACAAGTGCCGTGAAACCAGATCGCCATTAACCGAGCCCGCCGTTAACCGGGGACTACCTGTACTCATGAATGAGTTCAACAACCTCAGCATGCATAGCAATAAATTCTTGGTTTTCCACATCTAACTCATGGCCACGTGGATCTACTCTACGTATCTACCTGGTCAGATGAATGCAGGACATCATTATTAATCTCTGGAGTGCAAGCCCTTCCAGGTCCTAGAACTCTTTTGGGAGCCTGGAAGCCTGATGACAAAGGTAATCTTGCCTGAGGGTCGACTCCTTCGCTAGAACGAATGGCAGAATTTGCTCTTCCATGTGGCGGCTGTACCTTGATACCCAGTCATATGTCTGTGGTGGTTCATCCGCAACTGGACGAACTTGAAGGAAGATTCAGGTTTACACTAGGAGAACAAGAACGAGAGGGACAACGAGACACTGACAGCCAAGGGATACAAGCATCAATACACATCAGTTCATCCGTGGCGGCATGTCTGAGGTCAGGTAAACTCAAACGATGATCCCAATTATGCTTAGGAGATTGAAAATGAGGGGGGACGACAAGATGCTGACAAGCAGGGCTGCAAATCAGAGCAATGATCAGAGGTCCTCCTTGGAGAGTGAGAACGGAGAGGGCTTCTGGAGTGACGTAGTCTGATGTCATGGACGAGCAGGCTACCATGGGACCAACAACTCTTAACAGGGAACCCGATTGAGGAGAGTAGCGAGCAACACTGGCTAACACTGAATACTCGTCACTGTACGTGGAGAACCAGTCTCGTCCAGTGCAATTGAAGACTTCTCTACACAGGATCTCTTAACTGGAGCCTTGTTATCCTTCCCATGAACATGAACAGGGGAAACAGTTGGACATGACACACCCTCATCAGAGACATGGCCACAAGCAGGAGACCCACAGCCGTGGACGGACGGAGACCGAGACCCAAGGCCGTGGTTGGACGGAGAAGAAGAGACAGAGATGGCTCTAGTCTTCTGAAGCGAGGAGCAGAGATGAAGTCTTTAATCCTCCAACGTCTAACGTGGGAGGACCGGACAGGAGAAGAAGAAGACGATGAAGACGAAGAAGAAGAGGAGGAAGATGAAGATGGAGATCTGCAACAATTCCTCTTCACAATACAGCTGTACTTCTCTTGAAAAACAATGTCAACTCTGTCAACAACAGCCTGAACAAGAGCATCTGAAAACGGAGCAGGGGTAGAAGTTGCCACTGCAAAGGGAGGGACGAAACTCTTGGGGGGGGGGAGACTGCCAACAGATCAGGAACCGAAGGCCTACATGGAGGAGCAAGGAGAGCCGCAAAACCAGGAACTGTCAAGCCAGACAAGCTAGGAGTAGGAGCAGCCGTAGTCCTGTCATTACGAACCACTGGACAGGGTACACCAATGGCTGATTTGGCAACACAGGAACTTAAGTTCCTGGAAGGGCTGGCAAATGTCGAGGCAGATGACACAGGAACGCGAAAGGACAGAACACAGATTAGTAACATTACACACATTAGCTCTGCATCCACTGCGAGTAGAATGGGGGTCAGTCTCAATGGAAGCCAGAAAACATGAGCAGGGGAAACCATCAGCCACAGGACATTTTCTCTGAGGCTTAGGCTGGGATGAGTTATGGGTTTGCATGTCAAAAGCAACACAAAAACACATAAAAATAGCACCAAGGCACAAGCACACACAATAGCACTGTTTCTCAATACAAAAAGGCAAACCAAAGCAGAATAAAAGGGAAAGAAAATACTGGCTTCTGGAAGGAAGGGCAGCAGCACGTCCTTCTAGTAAAGCAGTAAGGTAAAAACTGACGCCATGGCTTTCTCGGGGGAAGGTAGGTAAGCTGTTTCCTCCTCCATCCGAGGTGCTAAACCCCATTGCCACCAATACCTTGTTCTATGATTTTATATGTTTTTTACCGGTTTCCTGCTGGCACTAGAAGATTTACCCTAATGCTAAGACCTAGGTTTGTTCCGCATATGAACAATACTGAGTGTCTCCATGTGGTATCATAGAATTTTTGTATATCATATAAAATAACTACTGTTGTTTGCATTCAAATCCTCTGCAGATGTGATATTCCTGATGGGATAGTGATTCTATTTACATTTACTGTTCTATGATCCAAACTGGGTAGGTGTCTTATATCTTTTTATGTGCCATACATGTCATGCATTTACCATTTTATATAAAAATCTGTACAGTACTGTATAAGCAACTTGTTAGGGAAATTGGTCTGCAACTGTTTACAAAACTTGGGTCTCTTCCTGGTTAGGAGATGTAGTGCAGCAGATAATTGCATATTTCATAAGAACGTTCAGATAGTGAACAAGCATGAAATTTTGCACAAGTGCTCTTTAAAGCTCCTCTATCAGAAAAGGGCGCTGTACGCAAAAATTAATATGGCGGCCAAATTCCAAGATGGCGGCCAGTATCGACAGATTTTGGCTAATTTTTCACTAGAATGGCATGTATTTGCTTCTAGCAATATGGTAAAGCTCTTCCATACTATTTCTTGTGAATATTATGTTTCTGTAGCTTCCCAGTACAGTTTACCTTTAAATATGGGGGCTATATGGCTGCCAAGAAAAGGTAGAAACAATAATTATAATGAGAAATAATGCCCGTTCAACAATTATCGTTTTAAGCATGGATCTTGGTTTCTGTGGTTTGATCCTAATGAGGCCATCTCTTTCGAATAACTCATCAATTTTGAAGGAAAATTAATAAATGTAAAAGAGTGTATGTCTGCACACAACCAGGGCACACTGGTGACATCACTGCTGTGTAACTCAGCATGGGGGTTCAGTGCCAGCTAATCCAGCTTTTTTACAATCCTGTAGTCTTAGACTAGTAGTTGTAGTATAGTTTAGTTTAGTGTCCCAAATGCTTTCTAACAGCCCCAGACCAGCTATAGTTGAGATAGCCGCACCTGAATAGACAGGATGTGCCAGCGGGAGAGCCGAGCCAAGGTATGGGGCTGTACATGATGGTTCATGTACTTACCGGATGGTGTACAGATCACACGGGACTTAAATGGCACTGGATGAATGATCGGGCTAAGGTGTAGGGAGACCAAACCTAGTTGAATCCCATACAGGAATGTGTGCTTTGTTTAAGGTGGTAAAGGATAACCTCGGCCTTAATCAAAAGTGAAATCATGGCAGAATGTGATGCCAATCCAATATTGAGCAGTAGAAAAACAAACTGGAGTTTGTGTTGTCTTTGTCAGAAGGACAAAAGAGGTGAGCACTTGACATCACCTCCAAGTCATCATGTCCTAGACCATGATGGGTACACAATGCTGGCAAGGAACATTCCCATGTTCAGTGAAATTAATGAAATGCCACTGATAATGGATCCAGCAAGGCTGGATGAAGGTGATGGCATAGAGGCCACCAAGAAAATGCAGCAAAATACCATGTGAACTGTCGCTGCTTGTTTAACAACACTAAACTGGACTGCAAGAAAGCGACAATCCAATGACCAGACCAGCAACACTGAGACTAGTCGTGCAAAACTGCTCCGAACCAGTCATGACAATGAAGTTTGCATTTCTGTGAGAAAGTGGCACCTGCATCTGATCTCAGACAGGCTAGTACTAAGGGCCTTGACTTGAAATTGCGTGAATGTGCAGAGATACTTAGTGATGGCAAGCTCCTTGCTAAGTTGACTGTGGGGATGTCATTGCACAGGAGTTTAAGTATCACCATGCCTGTCTTTGTGCCCTCTACAACAGAAAAGGTCCTACCTGAGGAGCCTTGAGAAAGACCAAGGTAGCACTGAGTCAGAATCAGATGTATCCACTAGTTCTGTCAGAACTGATGACATACATTGTTGAAAACAACTTTGTTCAGATGATCCAGTCACATTTCGGCTGGCAGATATTTGCCACCTCTACCAACAACGTCTGGAACAATAGGTGTAGAGTCACCAAGTGTAAATTCCACGAGACTCAAAGACAAACTTCTGGCAGAAATTCCAGAACTTGAGGCTCATAAATCTGGCAGAGATGTATTACTTGCATTTCAAAAGGATGTGGAAAAGCACTTGCTCAATCATCTGATCTTTCAGAGGCAGTTATCATTGCTAAAGCAGCAAATATTCTCAGAAAGTGAGGGTGGTAGGCTGTACACATGTCAGAAGTCTCAGCTGACCTCGGTCCTGGAGAGTCATGTTACACTAGAAGACAAAAGAACCAAAGACTGATGTCCTCATTGTAGATGGATCAGCTTTGGTCCATGCCTTGCCACCAAAGAAAGGAAAGAAAGACCTTTGAGGGCTATGCACTTTGCGACTTCTTGCCTGTGATACAAATCCTATAGCAGCAAGTACACATCATCACATCTTGTATTTGATGTATACAATACATCCAGCCTCAAAGCTGAGACCAGGCTCCAACGTGGTCAAGGAGGAAGGCTGAGGTGACAGACAAGAACACAATTCCATCCAACTGGCGCAATTTCCTAAGACACGATGCCAACAAGACAGAGTTGTTCCAGTTCCTGGCAGACAAAGTTGCCCAGATGTCTGCCACAAATGTTGTCATTGCCACGAAGAGGTCTGCTGTCCTCAGCACTCATGAGGCTAGTCTTCAGGGACTGGAAAAGTGCTCTCATGAGGAAGCTGACACCCACATCTTTCTCCATGCCAAATATGCCAGAACATGGAGCCAAGACCATCACGGCAAAGGAACACACAGATGTTCTTGTTGGTGCAGTCAGTGCTTCTCCACTCTCCACAATCTAGGGCTAGAGAAGCTAAGTGGGTGGCATTTGGCCAAGGCCAGAGCCTGCGCTGATTGCTGGGGCATGACTCCAGCAACTCTGGGCCAGGAGAAGGTGAATGGCATGCTTTCTTCCATGCGTTCACAGGCTGTGATACAGCGTCAGCCTTCCGGAGCAAGGGCAAGAAGACCGCCTGGCAGACATGGAACATCTTTCCAGAGGCCTCACTGTGTTCTCAAACTGAGTCACTACCCTCTCCAGAGTGGAAGAGTGACCTGAAAGGTCCTGGAGAGGTTTGTCATACTTATGTATGAAAGATCCAGCACTGCTGGCACTGTGGATGAGGCTAGACTTGATATGTTTGCCAGAAAACAAAAGGGCATATGAGGCCATTCCACCAACCAGGGGAGCTCCCCTCCAACACACCAAGCGTGCATGCATCAGGCTGGTTGTGTGTGGGGCAGGCCACCCAGTGTCAGCCACAGCCAGAGAACCCTGGGTGAGTGGGGATGGCAAAAGTCTGGTGAAGCATGGCAAGTCCTCTGGACAACCAACTCGCCCTTAGCCAAAGAGTTGCCAAACAGCTTACCAAAATGTGGATGCAAAGCAGGCTGTCGGGAAAGTGCAAGTGCTACAAGCTGGGTCCTTCTGCACAGCTCTGTGCACTTGCAAATGTGAAGTCTAGATAAATATTGCCCTCTCTTCAGTAGATAATCTGGCTTGAGCATCCAACGTCATGCTATGCCTACCTTTCTTTATCCTCGAATTTTCAAAGGTGTAGGTTGAGACTATACATAGATTGGTTGCGTTTAGTCCCAGTATTTCTCTTCTTTTTCTTTTATGGTTACGGTCTTAGACACAATGTTGTATGTGACCATACCATTACTATTTCAGTTGAAAATAGCATATTAGTTAAACTGTCTGATCACATGAATATACCATTAAATAAAAACAGTTGAATCTCTATGTCTTACTAGGCTGTGGATAGAAAAAACTTTATGGCAACCATTTTTGTACGCCATCTTGGTTACAATTCATTTAGTAAGGGTTTTTCAATAAAATGTGTGGTATGGAAACATTTTATAACCTAAAAGTCGAGGTTTAAAAAAAAACTGGCATATTCCATCCAATAGATGCTCCCAAACCAGTGAATCTCAACAGATGGCCCATTTTGAAAAATAGCCATCTTGGTTTTCAGGTGGCCAGCGCCCTTTTCTAAGAGAGCGTAGTCTTAGGGAATGTTTGTGCCAAATTCATGCTTGTTTCACTATCTGAACGATTTTTACAGCAATCTGCTGCACTAATGGGAATAATTGTTGCATTACACCAGGTCTGCAACTGTTTACAAAACTTGGGTCTCTTCCTGGTAAAATGGGAATAATTGTTGCATTACACCATTCTTCAAAGGACATTCTGAGGCACAAATACAGCACGTATCGTGAAAATATATAATTAGCTAATGGTGCCAGATGTTTGATCACTTAAAAATGAATGTTATTCTTCTAAGAGATAGGTGTTACAATTTGAAAAGGCATAATCTAATTATTCTATTCTGAATTTTATATTTTAATATATATCTTCCATCAATTCAAAATGTGGAGGACCTGGAAATTTTTGCCATACTTTCTGTAAGGAGTATTAATGGAGATAGCAGGTACATAATATCACCATTTTTCATTGTAAATTTCTTTAGATTTTCCAACCTTTGAAGTGAGTTTGTTTTACAGTAGAACCCCAGTCCTCGACCATACCAAAACTCGACATGGTAATACTTTAGAAAGGTTGCACACCCTATATCTCGGTAAATAGCCCGTTACATGCAAAACATCACAGAAGAAAACTTATTCTCCATCCTAAAATGCAAACGATACAACTGTTAAGACACATAACAGACTGAAATACAACAATTTCTTTATCATACCATTTTGTTAAAAACCGTGATTTTTTCTTAAGTCCCAAGTAGGTGTTACCAGTGACACGCTATGCTGCTCTCCAGTAGTTCTTCTGGTCAGCCACAGTACGTTGTTACAGTTAGGGGCCAGACCAGGTTTGGGTGGCTGCACATGCGTGGTTTTTTGTCTAATTGACCTATCATACTCTCCGATTTTGATTAGACCCAGGCCAACCAATCATAGGCCTACGATTACACCCAATAGGCCTTGGTTTCTCGGCCTTGCTCTGAATTCATCCATTTCATTTCCACCCGTGAACACAATAAATTTCTGTCTTGGTTGCAATTTGAGTGTTGTAGATATCTCCGTTATATCAAGGGATAGGGAGGCCACCCTTGAATTCTTTGCAAGGCACAAAGTGTTAAATTTGACATATACAAACCCCCACAACATACAGTTATTGTTCTGGCTGAGTTCATAGTCTGAACACATGGGCTGTTCTTAGCCTGAGTGGACATTCGGACAGCGTGAGCGGCCCTGACTTTCGCTTGCCAACAAGAACACTTGTCCGTGGTGAGCTAGCCTATGGCAATTGACGTTTTCCTATGTTATTTTACCTGCTGAACAAGAATTTTAAATAATATTTTGTCAGCCTGCTGTAACTAAAATGTAATTGACCCTTGAAAACTGCACGTCTGTACCAGTGGGTTGCACACAGTCAAGGGTAAATTACAGTTTAGCAGCAGCCAACCGGCAAAATATTACCTTAAACTCTTGTAAAGCAAGTAAAATAACATAGAAAAACTTCAATTGCCATAGTCTAGCTCCACTGCACACTATTCTAAGCTTTCGTATCACTGCACACTATTCTAAGCTTTCGTAAACGGGAAACAAAACATTACCATTTCTGCTTTCAACTTAGGTGGCCTCTGACAGAAGGGAAGAAGGCTTTGACAAGTACCTGGCCTATCACCTCTTCCACCGAAAGTACCCACTGCACAAAGCCCAGTTTCACGTGTTCATGCATGCTGTCACTGCCCTCTACTCACCTCCTGTTTCCCCAGTGGAACATGAATTTGACACCTTCCAACAATAAGGTAAGTTCATTGATGTATATGTAGGCTAAGGTAAATGGTCTCTAAGTAAGGCTAAGAGCAAATAGGGAGCACATATTAGGTAAGTGTTCGGTAGATCTAAGCCGGCTGTCCGCGGTGAACTAGGCTATGGCAGTTGACGTTTTTCTATAGAACTTTACCTGCTGAACAAGAATTTAATTTAATATTTTGTCGCTCGGCTGTAATTAACCCTTTAACGCCGACTGGACATATTTTATGCCGACAAAAGTTGTCTGTCGGGTACTGAGTGGACGTAAAATACGTTGACTACGAAAAGTTTTTTCAATATTCGTGGAAAAATACTTATAGGCCTCGTTTGCGAAAAATTTTAAATCACGCGCCTTGAGGGATGCTGGGAGTTCACAGATCACGCTGTTGTTTTGTTTACAAGCGTGACCCAGCTGCGCATGCGTGAATTTCTTTCTTATCCCAAAAGAAAGCATCAGCTAACTCTGCTGAAAATCTCAGAAATTCTTTAGTCACTTTGTCGTAATTTTTGCACCATTTTCTATTAGTCTTTACATAAAGTTTTATATATGAAAATGTGAGCAATTTTATGTAGAATATAATAAAAAACAACTCATGGTTGTAGCTTTTATCAATTTTGACATATTTTCATATATATCACAATAAGTGCCAAAATTTCAACCTTCAGTCAACTTTGATTCGACCGAAATGGTCGAAAAATGCAATTGTAGGTTAAAACTCTTACATTCTAGTAATATTCAATCATTTACCTTCATTTTGCAACAAACGAAAAGTCTCTAGCACAATATTTCGATTTATGGTGAATTTTTGAAAAATACTTTTTCCTTACATCTGCGCTACCTCTGCTGAAAATCTCAGAAATTCTTTAGTCACTTTGTCGTAATTTTTGCACTGTTTTCTATTAGCCGTTACATAACATTTTATATATGAAAATGTGCACAATTTCATGTAGAATACAACAAAAAATAACTCATGGTTGTAGCTTTTATCAATTTTGACATTTTCATATAAATCATGATAAGTGCCAAAATTTCAACCTTCAGTCAACTTTGACTCGACCGAAATGGTCGAAAAATGCAATTGTAAGCTAAACCTCTTACATTCCAGTAATATTCAATCATTTACCTTAATTTGAAACAAACGAAAGTCTCTAAACAATATTTCGATTTATGGTGAATTTTGAAAAAAACTTTTTTCCTTACGTCCGCACTAACTCTGTTGAAAATCTTGTAAGAGCCTGACGCTGTCTCTTCCAAACACGTGTGTTCGTCGTCCATCGAAGTGGGCAAGACAACAAGAGCATCTCGTTTTCTTTTTCTTTCTCTAAAGGAACGCGATTTCAACCATACAATATTTCCATGTTTCTCCCTAACCATTGTTGTCTTGATGTATGTACAATCACCACTACTTGCATTGCCATGCAAGCATTCTAATCATCTACTCATAATGTTCCAACAAATCTTCTGTATCAAAACTGTGTGTATGTTTCTGTTTGTGAAGACGCCAAAACGATATCGCCACTCTGATGGACGACGAACACACGAACACACACGTGTTTGGAAGGGCAACGCCAGACTCTTACAATCTCAGAAATTCTTTAGTCACTTTGTCCTAATTTTTGCACAGTTTTCTATTAGCCGTTACATAAAGTTTTATATATGAAAATGTGTGCAATTTTATGTAGAATACAGCAAAAAATAACTCATGGTTGTAACTTTTATCAATTTTGAAATATTTTCATATAAATCACGGTAAGTGCCGAAATTTCAACCTTCGGTCAACTTTGACTCGACCGAAATGGTCGAAAAATGCAATTGTAAGCTAAAAATCTTACATTCTAGTAATATTCAATCATTTCCCTTCATTTTGCAACAAACGGAGAGTCTCTAGCACAATATTTCGATTTATGGTGAACTTTTGAAAAAAACTTTTTTTTACGTCCTCGCGTTACGAATTCATGCATCATTTTGTGATAATATTTTCTCTGTGTTGCTTTGATCGTTTTACAATTTGTTATATACTAAAATCATCACAATTTAGTGTACAATACAACAAAAAAATAACTCATTAGCTTTAACCGTTTTGCTCTGTGCGACGAAAGGTATACAATTTTATATGAAATTTTTGCGCTGTCATATATTTCAATATATTTATACATAAACGATGTTTTTACATTTCTGATGGTTGCATACTAAACTTCAGGCAATGAGAAAAAAGGAGCCAAAAATGAACTCTTAATCTTCAAAACTAAGCGTGCTGTGATTTTTTGAAAAAAACTTTCTTTCCACTTCGGTGCTAACTCTCAAACCCCACCGGCATATGGCAGACACTTTTGTAAATAGAGGCTCGGCGTTTAAGGGTTAAGCTGTACATTATCTTAGAACTGGTGTGGTAAAACCCTTTCGAGAATAGCTAACAGTAAGGGGGACCCGTTGGGAATTCGGGGTTTTTGGTTGGGTAAATAACTTGGGAAAAGGTTTCGGTACCTTATTGTTGTATTTCCTATTGTATATGCCATTTGGAACACGAAAAATAAGCGTGAAAAGAAGGGCGAATAAATGGATAATGGGAGCCATCCAAAGGCACTTTTCATTCATTACTATTAATACTGATTCTAAGCCTTAACATGCATGCGTTAGCTTTTGGTTCACCAATCAGCAGCTGCCGGTTTTCTGTGCTTAGTGAGAGACTGATAATTCACTTTTTCCTGAGTTATTTTACTTGCTGAACAAGAATTTAAAGTAATTACCTATGGCAATTGACATTATTCTATGTTATTTTACTTGCTTTACAAGAGTTGTAAGGTAATATTTTGCTGGTCGGCTGCTGCTAAACTGTAATTTACCCTTGACTGTGCGGGACCCACTGGTACAGACGTGCAGTTTTCAAAGGCCAATTACATTTTAGTTACAGCCGACCGACAAAATATTATTTTAAATTCATGTTCAGCAGGTAAAATAACATAGGAAAACGTCAATTGCCATAGGCTAGCTCACCGTGGACAGCCGGCTTAGAATTACCAAGTGTTCTTGTTGGCAAGCGGAAGTCAGGGCCGCTCACGCTGTCCGAATGTCCACTCAGGCTAAGAACAGTCCATGTGTTCAGAGTATGAACTCAGCCAGAACAATAACTGTATGTTGTGGGGGTTTGTTTATGTATAGGTAAGAAGTAGCCTACTGTAATCCCTGTGGCTAGCGCATGCAGTACAATATGATCTCTTAGAACACACGAGCTTGCCAAGAATCATTAAAAAAGTGGATAAGGCGCACAGCACCATTCCGCAAACCCCCAACTGAAAGCAGATATGTTAAAAAAAATGGCCTAGGCTAATGGTGTCCGTAGGTGCATAAGGTTAGCTGTTGTAAGTAGAGTGGCGGGACAACATTTTGTGTGCAGTGTAGTGGGTCAGCCTCATACTGTATATGTAGTGTAGCAGGTCAGTCTCACGTATGTAGAGTAGCGAGTCAACCTCGTGTATGTGGAGTGGACAACATTTCGTGTGCAGAGTAGCAGGTCAGCCTCACATATGTAGAGTAGCGGGACATCGCATACCTATGTGTCGGTTCCCCCCATCCAATAACCCTGGGTTCCCAACATCATCCCCCTTACCATTTGTTTACAGGCTTTTGCATATTCACTTATTGCATGTCTACAGTAATTACGACAAAATATGTGTTTTTCGTTCATTTTCTACCGTGAAAAAACCTGCGTAACTGTTGTAAAGTTTTACCCTTGACATAATCGGATTTTGACGCAAAATGACAAAAGTGTTTCGGTCAGCAGCCACTAGTTGGCGTTGTTGGTGGCATTCTTCCCATGTGTATTTAAAAGCGTTTAAAGCCCACACATGCTGCTGCTGTTGTTTGGAGTACACGCTTGTACAGGTATATCATAATTTTTTTGGCTTTCTGCACTGCATTTTCATCTAATCATGGGTCCCAAGACAGCCATTGCTGACAAGCAGAAGAAAAAGACAGTAAGAACTACAATAGAACTTATTGAAAGATGTTTTGGAGCCGCTGAAAGTCTGCGGGACCCTATTTTTGGCGCCAAAAAATTGCTATAGAAAACGCGCCCTTTTTAAATAGCTCCTTTTTTTCTTCATGTCGGTAATGAAAAGCGTGTTTTTGGTGGTGTTTCCTGTATGGAAAGCAACAGAAAAGTTAATAATGTGTTGGGAACTGGGGTTTTGGGTGGGGAGAAGCAAAAGCTGGGATTTGTGGCGGATATAACGTAAAAAATTTGCTATTTTCTGACCCGCTAGTCTGCATAAAAACGTTTGTCCCGCTTTGCAACAAACATAAGGTTGACCACGCTAGTCTGCATACAAAAGGTTGTTCTGCTAGGCTACAAACATAAGGCTGACCTGCTAAACTACAGAAGCGAAAGTCCGGGTTTTCCTGCTTGCCAAACGTTACAGTGTTCGCTATTTTCTGACCCGCTAGTCTGCATACAAAAGGATGTCCCACTATGCTACTACCGTCAGGCTGACCCGCCAAAGTACATACGTGATGCTGACCTGCTAATCTACGTGCATGAGGCTGACCTGCTACACTGCATGTGTGAGGCTGACCCTACCTACATCAGGCGGACGGAAAACACTAGCCTACCTGTAGCCTACCCTCGGTTAGGCTATTCCCTACTTCCCTACCTACATTAGAACGGGGTAAATTTTGTAACGTTGATTTTTGAACATATCTGGTCTCAGATCGGCATGGCGGAACAGCTGCGCGCCCTCATCCGCATTTTAATTATTCTTGGGAGGCACGTATGCTCTGGCGATAATATCTGTATTCACTGTAGCCACAGGTTACAAAAAACAACTGCACACTAGGGTCAGTTCCAAACCCTACCTAACCTAACAGCAAAACAAATGTAAAAGGCAGGTAAATGCTATGTTTACCTTATTCAAAGTCGCTGCTGTCCGACCACGTGTAGGTTCACGTAGATAACAGTATCGGCTCCATGGGTCCTCAATCCAAAAAGGCCCAAAATGGACACGGAACACATTCTAGGTATCGCTTCTGGGAACAAAAATAAAATCGTGACTTTCCATCAGCGTTTCGAGAAAGAAAGAAAGCGTGGTTCTGGTGTTGGCCAAGGCCTATGAATCATATCATTAGAACGCATTATGGTTGGTTGAAATATTTAATCAAGTAAAGCCCTAGGGCATGACCTGGGTCAGCCTGAGATACGATTGGACGGAATTAAATTTCAGCGGTATGGCGGGGCGCGTGCAGCAACAAGCCTTAGAACTACTGGTTGAGAGAAGCGTCGCACATCGGCCATCTGACTAACTACGTGGAGAGCGTTGCTCTGTGACACCATTCACGTCAAGCGGTACTTAGAAAAAAATTACGCTCCGCTGAAAAATTGTCATTCGGGAAAATCAAGCAAACTGGTCAAATAAGTTACTTTTGGGTAGGATCGGGCCCACTGAACAGTTTTATTCTATGCAATTTTTTCATTTGAGTCATTATTAATGAGCTACAGGGCGCCCCCCCGTCCCAAGGATATGTAAACTACCCGATGTTTTACTGTGATTTTGTACACTATTCCTGTAGACTCTATATGAAATTTATCATAAATACTGAACGTAAACAATATTTATGTAATTAGTACCACTATACGCCACCAGAGTGGCGCTTTGTTTTGTTTACATCTGCTCATGCCACAAACTGCCAAGTGCCGTACAGTAATTTGGCTTATTTTTAATACTGTATTATTAATTTACTGTAATAATCAGGCTTGTTTTTCAATGTCATTATTATTAAAAACAGTTTTTGTGTACCCGTTACAGCACATTCTGGTAGTGCCTATAGGCTACCTAGCATAGCCTATGGCGCTCGGTCTGCCGTCAGTAATATGACCGCATTGGTCATAGACCAATTTTTTTATACAGTATGCATTTAAAAATGTAAAAAGTGCTTCTAATACAATACTGTAGGTTATTTACCTCTGAACTTATTTAATTGTAATTTGTGTAATGTTTTGTATAAAAAGGCAAGGTTGGGAAAACGACTGGTGGTCAGGAATGGATTAATCCGTTTTCAGTTATTTCTTATGGGTGAAATTGATTCGGAATTCAACTAAATCGAATCTCGATGCTTCTTCTGGAACGGATTAGTGTCGAGGACCGGGGCTCTACTGTATGAGTTCTGTATGACAATGGTCCAACCACTCACAAATCACGTCTGTCCAGGACATACATCCATCTGTAATCCATATTGATATCTTTTTTGGTCAATTAGTGTAAGATTATCTTACTAGTTATGATAATGGGTTTGGTGTCATTTTAAAGCTATAAACAAAACCTTTACACATCACTTATACTAAAAGATTTGCTAAAGATACATATCTTACTTATTTTGTATAATGACAAACTTGGATAAATTGCATTTTTATTTATGTGCAATTTGGTACTATCTCCCCCTCCCCGCCTCAATGCAATAACAGCCATAGACAATACAATAGAATTTTCTTGCGCAGAACAGTAAGTTACTTTTTAAAAATCACCAAAAAATAATAATAAAGAACAAAATTCATGGCAATTTATGCCCACTGTTTGGCAAAAGCATGCAACAAAAGTGAAAAAAAAAAAAATCAATTGTGCAAGAAAATGTCATCCATAATGAGGCACTTCTCGGTTACTTTTTGAAAAGTTACAAAACAGCAAACTAGGTATTAATTAATTACTGTTTGCACAGAACTAAAGTAACATAAATTGCCTTTCCAATTATATATTCAATAAAATTTGTGAAAGCTATGCCATAACCAGCTACCATACAATCATTATAAAATTTTACTGAATTCTAATTCTGACCATATTACATTCAGATCCACTTGCTACACTGGATGTGCTTTTGACAAATATGTATTTGTGTGATTGTCTTTCATGAGAAACTGTATTTCTCCATTGTGTACTCTGGTCTTAAGACCACTTAAATTCCACTTGATTATATATTAAATTATTGAATGCCTTATGTGACCGGTGAGATTTTTATGATATGCAAAAGTTTGTTTTACTATCTTAGTATAACTTGAGCTTTTTTTTCTTAGGAATTTAATTTTTTGCAGTTTGGCATTCTTAGGTGTTAACCATTTCATCACTAGTTTATTTTTTAGGATGTTCTGTTTGATTTTTTATAGTAATTTATCTATAGCACATCTGTATCATATGGGTGATATAAATGCATCCCTCTTCATGAGTTTCTATGTCATATGTATTTTATTTCTATACATGTACTGTACCTTGTTATGCTGTCTTTTATTGAACGGTATTCTTTAACTACAGAGTTCGATAAAATATCTAATACATCCACGTGTGTCCGTCTCGTTTTTTTCTATGAATATTTGTTGTGGCGAGTACCAGTGATGCATTGATTACATCTTCCCTTAATCATTTATTTGGAGCTACAATTTCTTTTTCTTTTTGAATATCTTGATTTTACCGAACATCTTTAACAGGTAGTTTTTAAGTCTTAGGAATAATATTTGATTTTTATTTTCTAGCCCTAAAACCGTTGACCAGTTGCTGTCCCGAACAGACTCAAAATGGTTCTAGGTTGGATCCTGTCTAAATTTAGTTTTTCTTTTAGTTTTTGTTACCTCAAAAAAGCTTTGATGTTATTCCAATTTCAGTTTCTTTATTCTTTATTTGATTGGAAGAATCAAAAGGCACCCAGGAGGTCGAAGGTTATGTACTAATATTCACATTACAAAAAATTTAATTTTAAGATGGTTTTTCTCCAAGGCCTGACTACAATTTGATAGGTTAACAGCCAAGATGCAAGACTTCCAGGATTTTGATGTTTAAATGTCATCAAAGCACTGGGACATTGCTTCTCAGCTGCCTTCCTCAAAGGCCCCCAATTACAGCAATGGTTCAAGGATCTGAGGAGAGTAATAAAATATAAGGACATCAGAAGTGTTAGTTAGACTATGTAAAAATCAGAAGCATAGACTATGAAGCCACTGCAAGGACAATACAGATGACAGAGTAAACAGCATATGTTTGTTTATGACGAGAGTAGGCCCAAGGAATCTGTCACATGTAGTTTTAACCATTTCTAGTATGAAAGAAAGACTACTGGTGTGTGTTGTTGCCTTATACATTATCAATAATTGCAAAGTAGTTAATAATACCTCTAAAATATTCTGCACCATTCAGTTTAATTTACTAGCTTTACCACAAAATCTACTACTGTAATTGCAAGTAGCCTAGTTGTTACCAATGGGGTTGGTTGAATGTCCCAGGATGGGACCTAAGAATTATTTGTGGATTTTCTAATTTGAGGGGGTCCAGCACCCTTAACCATTGCAAATTTAACGAAAAAACAATATGAGCCACCAAGTCAATGGCTCACATCCACTTAAAACCTACAGCAACATCTAAAAAAATGTCTCAATTGTGTTTTGATCTGATCCACTTCACTGCGGAGGCTGACTGATCAACAGCAAAATAAACTGAAAAGTTCAATTTTTCTACATAACCCAAATAGGACAAATGTAACACTGTTTACATGAGACAAAATAGTTTTAATCTGTAATGGTCACAAACTACCTCTACTCTGCCGCTATCACAAGCAATGTTTACAGTAATGCAACATTCCCACTGGTTTGAAAAGATGGCATATCTGATGAGTCAACAGTTTCCCAAATCTTAAGATAAAAACATTCACACACAAAGGACTGTTTAATGACTGACATCATCCTGCCACTAACTATTATCCTTTACAGTAAAATAAATTTGTACTCTTGGTAAAGATTGCACATTCCAATTTGTACCTATCAGGTAAAACAATATATAACTAATTAATCACTAAAATAACATTTCTAACCAATTGGGAAAAATAACAAACAAAACGAAAAATATCCAAAGGTAACAAAATCCCCTTTTTTCCCTTTTTCTTTAGTTGTTGAAATAATTAAATGCTCCTCCAACATACTGAAGAGGAAAAGTAAAATAACATTGATATATAATTCCTTGAAAATAAAATTCCCTATTTCCTATTACACATTCTTTTATGTCATGTATTTTCAGTATCCTTTTAAAATGTTTTACACAAACCTTTAGATCCTATATTCTCCATATCAAAAGAAAATAAACTTGCAATCAAACCATGCATAGATACACCTTGACAGATTACTATCAAAACCAAAATAGCTATGCTGAAATAACTATCAAACCATAGCAATTATCCAAGTTATCAAACCATAGCAATTATCCAATTTTCATAGTTATGCCATAGTCCAGCAGAAAGAATTGTTACCTACACAGCCAGAATACAGTCAAAATCTACTGAACTTAACAAGGAAAGATTAGTATGAACAGAACTCCTCCCTTTGAAAAAAAAAAAAAAAAATGGTTTAAATATTCATTTTCAACATGCATTCCACAATGAGTCAAGCAATAAAGCGTATCACAAGGTTTCTCTGCCAGAAAAAGCTTCATACATTTGTGTGTCAATACCAATGAATAAAACTCTCAGAAAGAATACATTAATCTTGAAAGAGAAAGATAAGAAACGGGAAATCCATTTACAAATGTATATGCTATGCAAATAGTGAGACAAGACATTAAAATACTTAAAACTAGACCAATCGCTATCTAGGCACTGAAGTAAGGCCAACATAAAAATTTAAAAATCTATGGACTGCATATTTTGAAAATTCTATATTATACAGAAACAGTACTGCATAATAAACGAGATGATACAATCTGAAAAAGCCACTTCCTGAAATAGAACATTTTGTACAACTGTTTAAGATTTCTCAGATTTTGGTGTAATATCTTTCCTCATAGTGGCCAAGTTAGAGACACTAACTTCAAATGCTATAATAAAAAGTTTAGTATACTAGAAAGACCACCATAAAAACAAGAGGAAGGAGACTGAATATAAGCTAAAACTGATTGCACAACGAAGAAATTACTTTCAAAATGATTGTGACTACTTTACAGAATGCTGTTATTTAGAAAAATTCTTTAATAACTCTTCAGTCATGCAAATGAATATCTCCAAAAACCTTTGTAAAGCTTTCAAAAGAGTATGTATGTATCTAGCAAATCAGTGTATGTGTGTGTGTGTGTATTAAAAAAATAATGAATAGATACTATATCACATTTTGTGAGAGCTATTATAAAACATGTGCAGTATACAAGAGAAAAAATAGAGAGGTAAACATAAAACTCCTAAATGAGAGTTAGTAAGATGGTAAGATTTTAAAATAAGATTTACAGTAAATTTCAGACAACGAAAATGTTCATGTCAAAAGTTTTAAACAACTAAGTTTACATCAAAGAACAATATCTATTCATTCTTCTTGGTTACATACTTACATAAACCAAGGTTACATCCCTGACAAAGGTCAGAGCTGTGTCTTGTTCTGGGTGCACCAAGTCTCCGAGTTCTGATCCTCCTTGGAGTTACAAAATTATAGTATCGAGATGCTATTTCATAATAAAGGTTAGCAATAACCTGAAACAAATATAAAAATTCTTATGATAATATTAATTATTTGGACACTTATCTTCTGCTAAAGCTACCTTACATCTTTGCATTATTAGTTATAATCAGCATTCAACATAAACAAAAGAATAATGCTTGGGTGACCAGATGGACTTGCCCGTAATCACCTGTTTCCCACCAGGTGGCATTGGAATGTTTATGTTCTCACAGAAATTCTTCATAACCAACCGCTAAGATGTTGGGAGGTTGATGGGTTTCTACTTTAACAGCAGATTAGTAACCAAGTAAGTCTATCATACAAATTTTCATTATTTGGGATGAAACTTACCTACTGTTAAAGTTAGCTGACTACCACACTGAATGAGGATGGTGGGTTAGTGCAGCCTGAGAAACATCTGCTCAGCCAAGCAAACTAGAAGGCATTTTACATGGAAAAAAGCTTCTGAACATTCTTGCCTGCTGTGTGATCCTTCTTGGTTGGTAAGTACAGCTGCCAGATGGTGGATCCACAGTTGGGTGTAAGGTTCTAGTAGCAAGATTTGTTGGTGGATCCTTATGGTAAAGAGGACTTTATCTCATAAAGTACTAGTGACTCCTGTCACTGAGTTGAACGCCCATAACCGACAGTCCACAACTTAAGATACTGACTACCTTCAGATATGAAGGTACGCTTCTATATTCTAATGTGTACTTTCCAGCCCCCCAAACTCAACACCAGGATTTCCTAACAACCTAAAGACAGGGGAGAAAGGAAGGTTTTCTCATATTTGGTTCAGGAGAAAATCACCCCTGCCATGACGACATGACTGAGGGCTTTATGTTCTCACATGAAATTTTGATGTCTTGCAAACAAAGCAAGGTAAAACTGAGTTCTCCGTCCATACAGCTGTGTTGACAACCTTCTCTAGTGTAAGGTTTTTAAGGAAATTAAGAGACTTGTGCAGCACAGACGTTGTGAGGTTTTACTACTGATTCTACATGCGCTTACTTGACTAAGAACACAGAAAAAACATAGCAGTCTTGAACATGGAAATGTTTGGCCTCCTAACACCTTAGGCTAAATTCCCAACTCCTCCTCCTCAGAATAAATCTTTCTAGATAAATCCTTGAGAACTCTAATTGGACATGGCAGAGCTTTTTCCTCATTGCCTAATAGGGCAGTTATATCAGGCAATGTTACAAATTTGGAAAGGGCTTTGCTTTGATGCTGTTTTTAGCTCTAAACAATGGGGGAAAAAAAAGATGTGTCCCTTAGAACAAAGCCTTACAAGAAAGGGCTTGAAGCTCACTAACACACTTTGCTGCAGCAAGAACTAAAGGAAAAAGTGTTGTTACAGTGAATTTCTTAAGGGAAGCTTTATCCAAAGGCTCAAACTGAAGTAGTGTCAAATTAACCCTTAAACGCTTAATGGACGTACCATACGTCGACTAAAATTGTCTGTCGGATGTCAAGTGGACGTAGCATACGTCGACTGAAAATGCTTTTTTTAAATATTCACGGAAAAATAATTATAGGCCTAGTTTGCGGAAGGTTTCAAATCACGCGCCTTGAGGGATGCTGGGAGTTCACGGATCAAGCTGTTGTTTTGTTTATAAGCGTCACCCAGACGCGCATGTCTGAATTCCTCCTCCTAATTGTGATAGCATTAGCGTCGGACCTTGAGGGAGCGATTTTTTG
This sequence comes from Macrobrachium rosenbergii, assembly GCF_040412425.1. Lineage (NCBI taxonomy): Eukaryota > Metazoa > Arthropoda > Malacostraca > Decapoda > Palaemonidae > Macrobrachium > Macrobrachium rosenbergii. Next base: position 58,061,494 of record NC_089796.1, read on the forward strand.
ACGAGATCCGTGTTTTGCAGAACTTTGGCGAAGTGTTTGAGTATTCGTGCTGCAACAGGACGTTTGCAGAGATGTCACAAAGCCGTCCGGGATCGTGGAAAGGCGCATACTGCCTGTCGGTAGTGAGCGTGTGAGACGAGTTTTTAGACTGGGATGCTGGAGAAGGACCCAGCAGCCAAAGTGACCCAGCTTCAGCGCCCGTGTTGTTCGCCCACGTGTGACCGAATCCGACCAAGGACCACATCCCTTGCCTTTACGACCCCTAGAAGCATCGAGTGTCCTGAGGCATCCGTAAATTTTTGAAAAACTTTTCCTTCGCTAAAAATCCTAGCATTTCTTGAGACACCTTGTCATAATTTTTTCGCCATTTTATATTATTCGTTACATAAAGTGTTATACATCAGAATGTGCGCAATTTCATGTAGAATACAACAAAAAATAAATAATTCTTTTAGCTTTTAACAGTTTTGAAATATTTTCATTTAAATCACAATAACTGACAAATTTTAACATATCGGTCAATTTTGACTCGACCGAAATGCTCGAAAAATGCAATCGTGAAGCCAAAATTCTTACATTCTAGTAACAACCAATCATTTACCTTTATTCTGCAACAAACAGAAAGTCTCCAGCACAATATTTCGATTTATGGTGAATTTTTTGAAAAACTTTTCCTTCGCTCATAAAAATCCTAGCATTTCTTGAATCACATTGTCGTAATTTTTCCGCCGTTTTATATTATTCGTTACATAAAGTGTTATACATCAAAATGTGTGCAATTTCATGTAGAATACAAAAAAATAAATCATGCTTTTAGCTTTTACCATTTTTGAAATATTTTCATATAAATAACGATAAATAGAAAATCAACCTTAGGTCAACTTTGACTCGATCAAATGCTCAAAAAACGCGAATCGTAGCCAAAAATTCTTACATTCTAGTAACAATCAACCTTTTACCTTCATTTTGCAACAAACGGAAAGTCTCTGGCACAATATTTCGTTTTATGGGTGAATTTGAAAAAACTTTCCTTCCATCCGTGCACAAACTCCGCTAAAAATCCTGGCATTTCTTGAGTCACCTTGTCGTAATTTTTTCGCCGTTTTATATTATTCGTTACATAAAGTGTTATACATCAAAATGTGCAATTTCATGTAGAATACAACAAAAATAAATCATGCTTTTAGCTTTACCATTTTTGAAATATTCTCATATAAATAACGATAAATAGAAAAAATCAACCTTCGTCAAATTTAACTCAATCGAAATGGTAAAAATGCAATTGTAAGCTAAAACACTTACAGACTAGTAATATTCAATCAATTTCCTTCATTTTCAAACAATTAGAAAGTCTCTAGCATATTTCGATTTATGGTGAATTTTGAAAAAATCTTTTTTTACGTCCATTACTTAATTCATGCATCATTTTGTGATAATATTTTCTGTGTTATTTTAATCGTTTTACAATCTGTTATATACCAAAATCATCACAATTTAGTGTACAATACAACTAAAAAATTAACTCATTAGCTTTAACTGTTTGCTTACAGCGCGATTTGTATACAATTATATACGAAAGTTTTTTTCACTGTCATATATTCCAATATTTATATATGATATTTTTTTCATTTCTGATGGTTGCATACTAAACTTCAGGCAATGAGAAAAAAGGAGCCAAAAAATGAACTCTTAATCTTATAAACTAAGCGTGCTGTGATTTTTTGAAAAATAAATTTTTTCCGCTTCGGCGCTAGCTTCCGAACGCCGCCGGCATACGGAAGACGTTTTTGTAAATAGAGCTTCGGCGTTTAAGGGTTAAGGGCTACATCCAAATTCCATCCTACACAATGATAAGAAGATTTTCGTGCTTCCAGCTCAGAAGATCGTAAGACCTCATCCAAAGTCATTAGTGATATTCAAGTTAGCATGTCAGTTATCATGTCCCAGAACTGAAGATAACATTTAAAATGATATACTTTAAGCCCTGGAACAGAAAGTTGCTTCGCATACCTGAAACTCCAGAGGAACTTGATCAGGTTATCTACAGAAGTACAGGTGCTGGAAATCCCTCAGGACACGCACCAAGATCAATAAACTGACCAAGGTTGTTGAAAATGTCTAACAGCAGAGGACTTTCTAGCTGCTCTCAAAAAGACTCTTGCTTGCATGAGACAAGATGACAGTTTCTACATGGTCAAATGTAGCATGTGGAGATTTTTATGGAATTTTCTCAAATGCAACTGTTTAAGAAAGCTTTTCTGACTGGCAGATGGTGAAGAACTTCTACTGCCAAGAAAGGTAGTTCGGAAAACCATTTCACTTGGGGCCACCAAGAGGTAACAATGCCTTGAGTTCTCAGATGCTCAAAACTTGCTGAAAACTTTCCTCAAGAGTGCAAAAGGAGGCAAAGCATAAGGGTCTACATGCAACCACTCTAGACGGGAAGCATCTACTATCCATGCCAGAGATCCTGGCATAGAGCACATTCAATTGGGAGTTTTGCATTTTATGCAGGCACCAACAAATAAATAATGTTCAGGGCTTGCCAAAAGTTCACAACTCCTGACGTATACTTGCAGATGGAGAGACCATTCTGACAGAAAACTTACTCTTTCCTGCTGAGTTGGTCTGCAATAACATGTTTTGTGTTTTCTCCCTAGAACAAACTGTGATAGAAGAATGGTGTTCTTGGACTCTGTCCAAAGATTAAGTTTTCCTGCTAGCCTGAACAAATTTCTTGATTTGTACTTCCTTATATAAAAAAAGATATGCTGAATTATTGGGGCAGACTATGACTATATTGTCTCTGATTAGATGTTTGCTTGCATACGGCCTTCAAACTTGCCAAAAGCTCTACCTTGTTTGTATGCATTAAATAGTCTATATAGTCCAACTCCATAACATTTCATTCTCCAAAACGGCTGCCCAACCCAACCCTGAAGTGACTTACAACAATGTGAGGCCTGGGTTCTAGGGGTCTAAGAGTCAAACCCTAAAACAATCTTGAATGATCTCCCCACCATCAAAGCGAACAGAAGATCTTAAGAAATTATGATTGGAATACAGTAAACCCCCCGTATTTGCAGTTTCACTATTCGCAGATTTCTCTGTGGAACGTATATACACATTATTCGTGGAAAATTCGCCCATCCGCGGTATTTTTCACTGAGAAATATTCACTGATTACTGTACTGTATTTTCATATTTTCATGACTAAATGCACTTTTTGTGATAAAAGTATTAAAATACTCAGGTATAAGCATTTTTTGAGGGTTTTTTTGTTTAAACTATCAAAATAGGCAATTCTAAGTATTTTTTGAGGGGTTTTAAGTATTCACAGATTTTAGCTATTCATGGGGGGGGGGGGGAGTGCGGTACGCATCCCCCGCAAATATGGGGGTTTACTATAACGCCCTGACAATGAGACCTGACCCAAGAGTTCTTGAGGTAAAATTGAACTACTAGTCATTCTTAAACAGAACAGACCTTATTAGCTAACTTCCTTAAGGAGACATAGTGACTCAAAAGAGGTAGCCACTTATTTTCTCTAGGCTTTTAAGGATCAGGGTTCTCTCAGCAGTGACAAAGGATGTCTACTGTCTCTATCTGAAATGCCCAAAAAGGTAGTTGATCTTCTTTTGCAGATAAACAGCTGACTGGTGGAATGGAAAAACAGATCTAGCAACATTGATTAGATTGCCCAGCACCAAGGCAAGATGCAGTAGGTAATCCTTCGCCCTTAAAATCACCTGAAATGAGTTAGTGAGAACTAACCAGCTGTCCAAGTTTAAGAGAACTTGGATTCTTAGCAGAAGACTCCCTCCCTCTAATGGAGCCAAAACATGGGAGAATGATTGTGGCAGCATGCTCAGACCAATGCACACAGCTCTGAACTGGAAGACCTTACCTTTGAAGGAAAAGTGCACATACTGCATCAGAAAGGGAGTAAAATGAGTGAACTTGTCAAGACTGGAAAAGTCCAATTCTGGTCTCCAAGCCCGAGACCTTTGGTACAAGAAAAAGTGGATGGTAAAACCTTGGTAATGAATCTTAAATTGGCTCAATCACCTTGTGTAACAACTGTATGATCTCTTCCTGCAAAAATCAGAACTTCCCTGTGTGAAAAGGTGGGCAAGGATGTATATTGGAATGCCAACAGGGGTTGAAGTGTAACAAATGGTATAGAGTATTCTTCCCTAAGAACCATCAAAACACAAGGTTCTTCTTTGAAGTTTTGCCAGACACTACAAACTCTGCAGTTGGTCTCCTACTTAACCTTGAGTGTTCAAAACATCAATTATGGTTGCCCTTATGATTCTTTCACTTAGAATGCGATCCTTGATCACCTCAAAAGAGGGCAGTCTGGGCTGATATTCCACTTGGAACTTTCATGTGGAAAAGGCTGCATGAACAAGATGCTACATGGTAGACTTCAAATATTGTGCTAAGAATTCTCTGTTCTCTTGATTCAAGACAACTTGGGCAATGGCCTTGAACACTTTTGGGTTAAGGAGACAATGATACGTGCCAAAAACAGCTACTGACTGTTGAGCTGGGGCTACTTTATAAGATAAATATGAACACACCAGTTCCCTTTATATTAAAACTGCACTGTAAAAAAACATGCCATTCTTCCCTAAGCTTTGGAAATAGAACTATCAAGGTAAGGTTAATACTCCATTGCCTCATCAAGAACTGCAGCCCCTTCAGGACTAACATTTATTTAATTATATTTTTTTTTATCTGGCGCATTAAAAAAAACTGTCGTGCTAAGAATGATATAATGGCTCTATTAGTGCTTCCACCTACCTATTAGACTAAAGTACCTTACTGATTTAGGAGCTCTTTGCTTCCATGGGGCAAGCAACAGAAAAAACTTGCATCCTGAGGGCTCAAAATCTGACATCATATCTGTGTCATAACACCTAGCTCTATGCAGCTTCATATAACTGGAAATCAATTCCAAGGTCAAGCTTTAAGGGATACAATTTCAAGACTACCTCCCCTTACCAGAATCAGATAGCCTGAACTTAATTAATTTTTTTATAGGAACCAGAGCAGAAGCATACGAAAGAGCACCAATCAACAGATTCGTCTTTTGTCAAAAGTAGGGGATTAACCAGAGAAACAAGAACTATGAATCACTTAAAAAACTGAAGAATCATCCGAATCAGGGTTGAAAACTGTCGAGTCTAAAGGAAGAACTGAGACAGCTATAACGGTAAATCTGCAAGCTAAGTCAGTGAGGTGATAAACGCCTGAGATGGTGACGTACCTGGGACTACCTGCAATGCCATCAAGGGATGCTAAGGTGAAGCACCAGAAGATAAACTATCCATCTTGCACTTTAACAAAAAAATCCCAAAGATGCAAGTTTCTACTTTAGTGATGAATCTGCTGAGATGATAGCAGGAGCCAACTACACAAAACAACAAATAGCAGTGAAGGAAGGGCCACTAGTAAAAATAGGTACAGAAGAATAAGTGGTGACAGAGGGGAGGACCGAGTGAGAGGGGGAAGGGTTAATACCACAAATGGCAGGAATAAATGATGATACAGAGTGAGTAAATGATTGAAAAACTGAAATACTAGAATGTGGTTCTGAAACAACAAAAGTACAGTACAGGCAGTCCCTGGTTAATGGCGGGCTCAGTTAATGATGATCCAGTTTTATGGGGCTTGTCTAGCGACGAAAATTGGCAATTTTCGATGCTGAAAATCACCGTTTTCCACTTATCTGCACTGATAATTGGGTATTGGCGCCAATACATACCTAACAGAGGCGCCGATAACCAAAAATCGGCACTTTTCAGCGCCGATAAGCCCAAAAATCACCGAAAAAGCACCGGAAATTGCCGATTTTCGGTTATCATCACACCCTCAGAACGGAACCCCCACCGATAACTGAGGACTGCCTGTATTTGGGACACCATTCTTATAGGCCCTTGATAACTCAACAGGATCTCACACACCATCACTCTTGCCAAATGATGATAATGGGTGAGTTGGTAGATGTGAGTACTAACCTGTACCCCATAAACCTCTCCGAGAACGAGTCAATTACGAGACCACAGACGGCTGAGAGAGAGGTGGCAAAGGGCACAGACCTCTGTCCTGAGATATGCCTTGGTTCCCTGGCAGCAATGAAAGCCTACAGACAAAAGGCAATTGAGAAGATGGGCAACACAGACACTAAGGTTCCAACATCTTCTCTCACTCTCTCTCTCAAGGACCAAAAAGGCTGATCACTATGGGGGACACAGCAATCCTTACCCATAATATACTTGGTCAAGTGCCTAACTGACGACAGGAGTAAACTCACAACTTCAAGCGTAATTATCCATTTCTCCTGAACCACATGAGAATTAGGCGATGGAGTAGGAGAGAGAGGAGCACTGATACGGAGAAGATGAAGGGATAGATAAGCTCAAGACCAGACCTGATTGTCTAGGCAAACTACCAGCTTCTCAAATCTTCTCATACACCACAAAATTATTCATTCTCATCATCCCATTCCTTATACAGTAGAACCCCGGTCCTCGACTGTACTAGAACTCGAAATAATCGGATTTCAACACGAAATGTTGAGTAAATTTTAAGTCGGAGTTCGAACAACAAACCGAATCCTGACCCGATGAATCATATGATGTTTGTAGAAAAAGAGTTTCGGGCGGCCGCCGCTAGTTGGCGTTGTTGGTGGCGTTCTTCCCATGCTTATTTAAAAGCATTTAAAGCCCACACATGCTGCTGTTAGCTGCTGTTGAAAAATAGTTATATTATCACATGAAAGTACAATACAGTATTTATAAACGGAATTACTGTATGTCTGTTATCATAAAATTAAGAAAATTTCCGAAAGTACGTCGAACTCAGCAGCCTGTGGCACAGGCTGCCGAGTTCAACTAATTTCGAAATTTTTTCTTAATTTTATGATAACAAACATACAGTAATTCGTTTATAAATACTGTATTATTAATTTCATGTGATAATATGGCTTGTTTTTCAATGTTATCATTATTAACAACAGTTTTCATGTGTACCTGTTTCAGTACATTCTGGTAGTGCCTATAGGCTACCTAGCCTAGCCTATGGCACTCGGTTTTTTGATACAGTAAGCATTTAAAAATGTAAAAAGTGCTTCCAATACGGTAAGTTATTCAACTCTGAACTTATTTAATTGTAATTTGTGTAAAGTTTTGTATAAAAAGGCAAAGTTGGGGTAATGACTGGTGGTCAGGAATGGATTAATCCATTTTCAGTTATTTCTTATGGGAGAAATTAACTCAGAATTCGACAAAATCAAATCTCGACACTTCTGGAACGAATTTGCGTGGAGGACCGAAGTTCTACTGTATTCTTATACCATTAAATAAAATTAGACATTATACCTACAAGTAACACTGTGTGACTATTATGCCCAACTGAATACACTCAGTTTACACAAAACTAGTTTGTACAGAATCTAACACTTCCATCCCTGCTTGCTGTAGATGACATAATGCAAAACGAAAAATGAGTACTATACCATACAGGAGACAAGCAGCCAGAAATAGCTAAAATTATTGCAGCCAATTCACAATGTATGCACAAGAACAAGGCATGAAGAAATTCTGACAAAAATGTGAAAATTCCATGGCCACCTGGTGGGAAACAGGTGATTACAGTCAGTCCACCTGGGTCAGGTAAGTGTTATTCTTTTGTTTATTCTGAATGTCGATCACATCTAACTGCACAAAGATGTAAGGCTAACTTTAACAGTAGGTAAGAGTAATCCCAAATAATGACAAATTATATATAAGTATCAGCTACTGTTGGATAAACATACAAATAAAACTGACCTTACACATACACACACACACACTGCACCTTACAGCTCAAATTCCATATACAGTATCCCATGAAGCTAAAATGATCATGATAGAGCATAGATAATGACCTAGAACATTAACCCTTAACATATATTTTTTCTTCTTTTGACGTGCTTCCAATTGGAACCATTTCTCCTCTCACATACAATACATTAAGAAGTTCACAGAACTTATCATATTGAAGTTCACAGACCATCAATTTAAAAACAAACAAAAACAAAAATCTATATGCATTTGCTTCATATATACATTCTATATATTATCTCTGGGAGTTTGCTCAGGATGAAAACCAGAAATCACTGGCAGTGCAATGATGGACTGGGTTAAGAGGTTAAAGCATTGAGTGCTTTGTTGCCTCAACTTCTTATCAGGATGTCTGGTGAATGACCTTGGTTAAAAACTAACAGGAAACAGCAGGGATCACTGGCTTTAGTCAGCTGAGAACAGTGACTACAAGGAAATGATTACCCTTTCATGCATTTTGCCAATGAATCCTCCTGGATACTGCCATGTTAATGAATAGGTACAATCTAGTCATGAAACCCAATCCTGGGCATACAGGAGTGCTGAGAATCTCCCAGTTTATAAATGCTAAGGCTAAAGTGAAAATAGGGAAGTGGAACATACGAACCCTGAATCAAACTGTACAGAAAGAATAGGTAGAAATTACCTCAAAAGTTACGGACTGGGCATGTTAGTTGTTTGTGAACTGCAATGCAAAGAACAGGACTGGTGTGTATCCCTTTTGGGGGAGCTTGCGCAATCTAACCGAGCCTCAGCAACTGAACTGTAACTGCCTGTTAATCAAGGGGCAGAAGTCTTGGGCAATTTACTATACCCCTCCAAAACTGTAGTCATTTCAGTCTGAGTTAGGTGGATCCCAGTATCCCTTTTGGGGGAAAGATCCTACTCAGCAACGATAGCTACACAGGGAATAGAATTCCTTCTGGAAGGTTTCTCGCATGACTAGCTAAAATTTGTGTCCCTGAGCCTTCTGGGTTAAGCAGGGCCATTTCAATGGCAATGTCCACTTCATATTCTTTAATTAGAATGTCAACTCCACATAAAGATTCCTTTACTTCCTCCGTGGGGTTAACCTGGGAGGCATTGGGGACTGATGTTACTGGGTTTTGATCCAAACATTGACGTTGTTCTGAGAAAGGGTTAAATATCTGTTGCCGGAGTTCTGCCGGAAAGATATAATCTCCCCCTTCCTCACCCCTACTGAAAAATAGGACCCATTGAGACAGCTTAAAAGGAGCTATTTTGTCCTTAAAACTTGCTGCCAGGAGCATACTTCAAATCTCAGCCACACCTGGCGACCAAGCAATTTCTTTTTTTTATACGACTATGCTCATGGCAGGTGGTAGGGGCTGTACCAACTGGCAAAAAGTGAACCGAGCAATTTGCTACGGAACACTTGAACTGGGAGGATCCTGCCTAATGGTGGCGGTGCAGTGGTATAAAGGTAGTCATTGTTAGAAGCTAGTTAGTAATAATTGTTTTTAAGTGAGGGACACTTCTGTAGTTCGTCATATAGTTTCCATATTACAGGTTAACTTGATTACAAGTGTGCAGTTGTAATATATTTAATTAAATATCTATGTTAACTTAAACCCTCTATGGTTTAAGTTAGTTTTCATACCTGTTTATGGGTGTACAGGCAGTCCCCGGTTATCGGTGGGGTTCCGTTTCTGAGGGTGTGATGATAACCGAAAAACGCTGCTAACCGACAATTGGTGATTTTTCGGGGTTATCGGCGCCGAAAAGCACCGATTTTCAGTTATCGGCACCTTTGTTACGTATGTATCGGCGCCAATACCCAATTATCGGCGCCGATAAGTGGAAATTGACGATTTTTGGCGCCGAAAATTGCTGATTTTCGCTCAGACAAGACCAGAAAAACTGGATCAACAGTTAACGAGCCCGCCATTATTATATTATTATTATTATTATTATTATTATTATTATTAAAATAGTTTAATTCAGACCACTGAGCTGACTAATCAGCTCTTATAGGGCTGGCCCGGCGATTAGGATGAAATGCCAGGTCTAGGCCATAGGCCTAGAACTGGGACCAAACAGGTCATTCGCATGATGATGAATAAATGAAAATGAAGTTTAAAAGAAAAAACTGTATAAAAATATGCTGAAACGCATGTATACAATAAATACATTTGCTCGTTTCCATGCATACAAAAAAAAAAAAAAAATTAAAAGATTAAAAGGAATAAAATAAAATTTCATAAAAATCAAAAATTAAAATTCAGAATTACAATTTTTTTTCTTAAACACCCTACAGGCTTCTGTATTTTCATTATTTACTGGATTTATATTTTGTCTATCAAATTACACTTTTAATGAAAGATAAAATTGGGATGACTGAAAATGTATAAGATTCTGATAAAATTTCCCCCCATTGATTTATTTCAAAGGTTGATACTCGCTGTTGATTATATTTTGGACAGTCGCACAGCACATGTTTGACTGTTATCAACACTTTGCATTCTGGGCATTCAGGAGGAGGACCACATGGACTGTTCATCAAGTGTCCATGTGTCAAACGAGTATGGCCTATTCGCAGACGCGTCAGAATTACTTGTGTTTGTCTCTCTCTCTGACATGATGAGCTCCATTTTCCAACGCTGGATTTTATCTGTTTCAACTTATTATTTATAGGTTCCTCGTTCCATATGTTTTGCCATTTATTTGTAATGGTTGTTTTTATATCTCTTATGTAATCACTAATTGGGATTTTTATATTTGCCTACCATGCGGACTGCTTCTTTAGCTGCCTTATCAGCTTCCTCATTTCCTTTAATCCCCACATGGGGCAGGGGATCCAACATATTTCAATATTTTTTCCATTATTATACAATTTGTGGAGTTCATATTTTAATTTCTTGTACAATATTATTTTTTGAGTAGTAACCTTGAACGGCTTCTATAAGCGCTTGAGTCACTAAAAATAACAAAATTATTGAATGTTACTTGCTTTATAATTTTGATGGCTACTAGACAGTACATAACTCTGCTGTGAAGACTGAGGCATTATTAGGCAAAGATAACTGATATGACTTGTTCTGGGATATAGCTGCATATCCTACTCCATGTTGTGATTTAGACCCATCTCTGTATAAATCGAATGTGAATGCTTTCATTCTTATATGATCTATGGTTTTTTGTCTATGGTGTTCTGGGGTATATGAGGAACTTTTTTGATAAATATTTCAACTGAGTGCAAGTCCTTATTTTATTCATAGTCCAAATGGGGTGGTAACTTCACTGTTGGAGGTACTTGTGTATCTATATTCAGTGATTCAAACAATCTATTAGCTCTAATTGGGAAAGGAGGTGGATGATTGTTTATAAATATATCTCTTAGATCAAATAGATCTTTTGTTGGGTGAATCACTTGATTGATTCTTAATGCACTTTTCATTGTTATGAGCTCTCTATGGAGGAATGGTGGCAGTTCGCTACATCTGACTTGTACTGAGGCGACTGGTGAGGATCTAAATGCTCCTGCATATTCTTAGTCCTTCATTGTGAATCGGATCTAATATTTTCAGTGCTGCTTCTGACGCTGAACCATAATACTTCACTTCGTAGTCAATGACTGGATAACACTGTTGCTTTATACAGTATGGTAAGAGTATGTCTATCAGCTCCCAATTTGTGTGTGATAGTTTTTTGAATTAGACTTAGCGCCCTTTGCTTTTTTGATTTTATGTGTTATATGGGCTTTCCAATTCAGGTGTGCATCAAATATTAATCCTAAAAATTTTGCAGTTTGGTTAATTGGTATATTATGGTTTCTGATTTTCACCCTATTTCTTCACCTTTTTCCAGTTTTTATTTTTATAAAACATGACAGCTTGAGTTTTTCTATGGATAACCTAAAGCCTACAGATGAGGTCCATCCATCTATTTTTATTATGGTTTTATTAATCATTCGTTCTGCATGCTTTATGCGTGATGCCGTATAATATACCGGGGACTGCCTGTATTACTTATACATTGTTAATCCTTTTGCAATGGCCAAGTGAAATTTTTAATTCCAATTGTCATGCCATTCAGACTAACTGCTATGAACTAATTTGTTTAACTAACCCAAGCTACTGTTTCTTATATAGTTTAGGTTAATGCTTCTAGCATAATCTATGTTAAGCTAAGAATGGAGGATTTCTTAGAGGGTTCTTGCTTAACCTATCCAAGGTTTATTTAAAACTTAAGGATATAAGCTATAAAGAAAATAATTCTCTTAAAATCTGGTTTTCTGTTTTATGTGGCTGAGACTACCGTTTTATCTGATATTCAGCCATCGCTGCTTTAGGCTAATAGTAGGATATCCCTTAAAAGGGGGTTCCTACTTAATCTGGTTAGGCTACTGCCTGTTCTAGGTTTATATCACATTCAAGGATTTAAGCTGCATGAGACCTTATTAGTATGTAGCCTTACAGACATGCTACCGAGTTCTAAAAAACTAGGTTATTTTATTGAGCCTAGGATACTGTTTATATACAATCCTAGGCTTAATTGTTCTTTCTTAACCTAGTATAGGGTATTGCCTAATCCAGGTTATTATAGATCACTCTTAAATGTATAGGCTAGGCTATATAAAAACAGAAAACTCACTAATATGTTATCTTATAGTTAGTCTACTATTTTTTGTCTTACCCAGGTTGTTTATATCCAATCCTAGGCTATTTGGCCTACCATATAAAACAGTAACTCACTAATGTGTAACCTCAAAGCCAGGCTATAACTCACTCTAATCTAGGCTACTGCCTAATCTGGATTATTTAATTCACACTTAAGGGTATGGGTTACATAAAACACAATTAGCCTACCTTAGTATAGCCTTAAGGCTACGTTACCATCTCATCCAGCACAGATTACTATTTCATCTAGTCCTAGGTTACATGGTCTAGGCTTACAGTTTAGTTCCAATGGGATGCCTTGGCTAGTCCTGGATTATTTAGTTCAAGCTTAAGTGCACAGGCTTATATAAAAGGAAAAAAATTTATATAATATGTAGCCTTATTATTAGGCTATCAATTTATTTTGCCCAGGTATTATTATCTGATCCTAGGGTCCTCGGTCTAAGGTAGGTCACTTAAGGATGTGTAATCCAAGGACATAGGCTATAGACAACATCACTATTAATCTAGTCTAAATTATTCTCACTGACTGACTAGATTATTGTAGAAAAGGTAGGCCACTTAAGGATATGTAATCCAAGGACATAAGCTACAGACAACATCCACTATTAATCTAGTCTAAATTGTTCTCACTTACTGGCTAAATTATTGTAGACATTGCATAATCTAAAAGGATTTTCTATATTAATGAGAAGTTGTGGAACATTTCTTTTGGTTAGAATATTTAGTTACAATTTAAAACAATTTTTGCTTTATGAAACTAGGTAGCAATCAACGCTTTGGAACTAGGTGGCAATCAACAAGCTGGATCCCGGCTCTTACAATGAAATGATCAGCTTCAAAAGTTTAAAACTAAAACTTTTTATAGAACTTAATATTAAGCACTTATCTTGCTATTTTTGATGCCTCCATGATCCTCGATAAAGAAAACGGAGAAAAAAGTAGAATTTTTTCAGAGCGCTGGTAACAACGTGAACCGTTCACTACAGACTAAAGAGAGTTGATGCTATCCTTGGTCTTTAATGGCCCAGTTGTAAACAAGAAGATGGATGAGCTTGTGCAATAGTCAATTCTCTTTCTTGCAGGTTCTTTTGACATGGGAAAAACTGGTTTCAGCTTTGCTGAAGATAAGGGGAAGTGCCCTCTTATCTTTGAGTCCATTACATACTCCATCACATGTTATAATGTTAATCATTACGACACAATACCTAGCCAAAAAGACCAACTAGAAGAGAATTCTTTGATATTAGTTTGGCCACCATGGAGCTCTGATAGACCATGGAAGGTAACTCCTTAAGGAAGAAACAAGCAACTACACTATAAAAATAGATGAGCTTTCCCGAGAAATAAAAGATGAGTTAATGCAGAACTGCAAAATGTTATAAATGAGCTTTCCCAAGAAATAAAAGGTGAGCTAATGCACAACTGCAAAATTTTATAGATGAACTTTCCCAAGAAATAAAAGATGAGTTAATGCAGAACTGCAAAATGTTATAGATGAAAAACCAGAAGATATAAGGTTTGTTGTCGGTAATATGAATGCAAACCTGGTAGGAACAATAAAGATATAGAGAATGTAATGGGCAACACTATTGGTTAGTTTTGCCCTACAAATATTACGGTGATTGGAGGTACTACTCTTCTCCAACAAAAGGACTTAAATACTCTTGGATCTCTAGAAGGCAGTCATAGAAATCAAGCAGATCAAAGAACCATTACATGAGAGAGAAAAACAACTGAGGAATATTAGGAGTAACAGGATAGCAGACTTTTGCTATGCTCACCAACCTGTCACTATCATAAAGTTGAAATTAAAAGTACCCAACACAAATGTTGGCGCAGTATCTAGGTTTAATACAATACAGATCTTTGAAGATGAATATCAAGAGGCTTTTGCAATTAAATGTTAAATTAGATTTGCAGTTCTAGAAACCATATCTGAGGAGGAGCAGACAATCAATGAGGACTAGCTGTACACCAGGAATGTACAGTACATTGATCTGCTGAAAAAGAAGTACTGGGATATGGGATAAGACAGAAACCTTAGATATTGGATGAGGCCTGGGATAAAATCAAGAATAGACAAAAGCAAAGGGTACATGCAAGCATATTCTGAGGAAACAAAAACACACAGTAAAATATGTTAAGTACTCAAGCTTAGATAATAGTGTTAAAAATCAAGGTGGGAAAAGAGAGAACTTTTGGACAAAACTACATATTCAAGGAGTGGTATTGGTGTTAGCATTGCCCACAGAATTCTTAATGAAACATACATGGATGAAACGAAAAGGATGAAAATACCTCAAAAATAAGGATAAGTCAATAGCAATATCAAATTAAGAAGACATCAACATTTTTTGTGAAGTAATATGGGGAAATAATATAAATGACATGCCAGAAGCTGAAGAAAACCTGAAAGCACTCATTAGAATTCAAAGTATTTAAAGTATAATTAATAATACAAAACAAAATATGTGGAGCTAACTGAAATGATACATGAATGAAATAAGAAGCAAAGTTAATGTTATGAGGTTTTGTCCAGTGATTTTGCAATAAATAATGGGGAGCTATAAGCAAAAGTTTCACTTTGTTGCTTACCCTTCTCATACTTTATAGTGAAAAAGTGGCTAGAAACAGAAGAAATGGTTAAGATTGGAGTAACAACAGAAAACTGACAGGCTTACAATGTAAAGGCTTGCTACTTTAATAAGCAACCCACAAGATTTACAAAGCTTGCTTACTATAATGCATCAGAAATCTACAAAGATGGGCCTCAATAATAATGTGTAAAGTGAGGACAGAGTATGCACAATTAGATGGAATAACAATGTTATGCAGTACTGGTTCCCTTGGGTTGAAATTCAGTGAAAAAGGCAACTCAAACAATAGGCATACTACTGAATAAAATACAGAAATGAGATATACTAAAATTGCATTTAAAAATAAGATTATGCTGAAGTCTAGTACAACCTGTATTGCTCTACGGACATGAATTTGGTATGAAAATGTAACTATAAGATTGTCAATCTGAGATTAAAGCTTTCAAGTCACAAACTTTTACAATACAGTACTGGATTTTACCTAAATATAAAAAACTGAAGTCTTTTATGTGGAACCTTTTGACAAAAGTTGGTCATAGAAGCTTGTTCACAAGGTAAGTTCATTTGGGGCAGGCAACAGAGGTTGTGGACCCATCCACTCACTCTGTAAGGAATGTCACTTTTTCCTTCAAAAACATCTAAATGCAGTTTGTAAGAGGTGGAATTGTAAGTCTTCAAGAAAATACATCTAAGAAAAATGAAAAGTGAATTAAAAATTTGCAATTTGCCCCAAACGAGATTAAATTTTTCCTTTTACATGACAACTTCCATATTAGCTAAGAGGTACTGTCCAGAAACCATGACAGGTGTTGATCTCCAACATGGGAATGTTAGCTTATCAGTCACACATGTACATCCTAGCATATCTCATGTCAAGGATGGCAGGGCTCCATGCAAGAGTTTGACTCATAATTTCCCAAGGAAAATAGAAGAATTTGTTTATCCTATTTGTGTCAGGAAGGTTCCATAAAACTGTGGAATCCCAGTTAAGTGTGCACTACCATAAGTGCCACTCTTGTTAAAAGAGAGGCAGAGGGAGCCATATCTACCAACTTACAAAAGTCAAGGGATTGGAACACCTGTTACATATCTAACATGTGTTGGACTTGACCAACACTGATACGGCTGTTGGCTGCTATCAGACAAAGATTGAAAGAGGGAAAGCACTCTAGTCATCCTACTTTCCTTCAAATTTCCATCATCGTAAACCATAAGTGATATGCTGCTCTGCCCTAGCGGTATTTGGACATCTACCTTTGGGTGGTGACATCCCTCCCTCAGTGCCTGTGACTCTGAGAAGTTCTTCCTGAACACTATGGATGGAGCATTGTCTCTGACTTTATAAGCACTTGGCCAAGTTATGGTAAAGCCCCTTGCCAGACAACTTGTATGCCCATTTGATGACTTCTCAAAGCCAGAGCAAGACCATATGCTTGGATACTTCTACTAATGAAGTTGCTGGTAAGCTACATGTTAATTTCTGCAATGTATTACTGAAAAAGTTGCACTACACACAACCATTTCATCTTGATCATCATCTACAGTCTCAAAGGATGGGATCGAGTAAGACTTGTATCTCTCATTAAGCACTGTTTGGTTCTGAGTTTCTGCCATTAACTCAAAAAAGACCAAGCACAGCAGGGATCCCCCATCCATCTAAGGGCTGCACTAAGTAGAAGAGACCATGCAGTTCGTCTAACCTCTCTGCCAATACTGCGCCTAGCAGGAAAACTGTCTTGAACATAATGTCTCTGTCCTTATCCTCCCTCAGGGGTTTGTACAGTGCCTAGGTGAAACTAAGGAGAGCCAGCATTACTTCTTACTCTGGAGAGTTCAAAAGGCAGGCAAGACTTCATCAAAAGCATGGAAACCTCTACCAAAGCAGAAAAGTATGTCTTTGAAGAAAAAATCTGAAAAATGGCTAAAAGGAGGTAGACTAGAAAATCTGAGATCTGATGAATAGTTGTTCCAACCAGAGAGAGACCCCCTCTGATGACACCAACCAAAGATGGCCCATTTTGCCTGGCCACACCAACTTTAAATCTCCTGACAGTACACTGACATCTCCCATGCACAACTTTGAGGAAAGCCTCTCTCTGGCAAAGATGCTGGATAGTCTCCAGCTGTAAGTGTGAGTGATACGTAAGTAGGTGAGGTTGGCAAAGTACTACAGGCCATTGGGGGCAGTCCTCTTAGTGCCTAGACAAGAAGCTCTTCAGAACAAGAAAAACTCAACTTGGGGTCAGTGAGGAGCCACCAAGGTCATTAGGAGACAGGGTAACCAGCACTCAGTTGACCACTCAATGGATCAGGCAGAATGGCAGAAAAGCATCGGTTGATGCTGTCCCAAGGGCGCTGGAAGGAGTTTTCCACTGCCACCCAGGATCTTCCTGCTTTTCTGCATGATGAACAGGTTGACTGCTAGGGTTCCCCAAACCTAAAACAGTTTCTCCCTCCCCACAACCTGCCCTTGGCAACTAGGATGACTGGCATAAACATTCTCATGGCTGGGATATATCAAGCAGACATCTTAATGATGTAGTGAAACACCCACTTGGGCACCTGCCTCGTGAACCTGTAGAAGGGGAAGTGGACCATATCCCCTTGCTTGTTGATTATTTTCATTATTATTCAGAAGATGAACCGTATTCATAAGGAACAAGCCCACATTGGCCAGTGACTTGAAATCCAAGCTTCCAGAGAATATGGTGTTCATTAGAAAGAAGTAACAGGTCATTAGAAAGAAGTAACAGGAGGTAAAAGGAATTACAGAAAGAAGAGATCAGTTATTAAAAAGATATATAAATTAACAGATCAGTTATTAAAAGATAAATAAATTAACAAACATAAAAATGTTAAATAAAAATGTATGTACAGTATATTATTATAACACAAGGAGAATTGTATTAGGTTAGTAATGCATTGCAGTTTCACTTGAACTCTTGAAGTTCCAATTGCACAACAGTCTGAGGAATAAAGGACATCTGGAACTAAGAAGTTTCACAGCAAGGCATATTTACTGCATATTGGTGCTGCTGCTCAGCAAATTTGGTTGCTCTCGGCAGGGAAAGGGGATCAGGATCAACTGTGAATGTGAAAGATCTCTGTTAAAATACAATTTATGGAAAACTGACAAACAAGAGACCACAAATCAAGGGGCCAAGTCATAACCACTAATATTAGGAAACAGAAACTTACCACCATGAACCACTACCTACAAGAGATAAATCTCTGGCAGAAATTGACATCCACACTGGATAACAGGATCCTAGTTAAGGAAGGGCAAATGACCTAAAACAGGCTGCACTGATTTTATCACTGTTATAAATATATGAGGCTTTACGAACAATACATAACTTTCGTATTTACTGACACTTTCATTTGATGTTTCTGAAAAGTAAGACTAGTCAAAAGTCCCATCCACCTGAAGGGGAGGATGGGGTGGAAAATCTGTACAAGATCTGCTAATCAATAAAGTTTTCATTTTACTAGAGTTCAGCCTCATACCCCACTGGCTACACCATTCACTAACCCAGTCCATGTCACAACTGAGACTAAGGGCAGTTTCATTTCTAATTAGTCATGACTTTACTACACCAATCTGAATCATTGGCATACTGAACAATCTTGTTTTCCAGGCCAATCATATCACTAGTAAACACTAATAATAGCTGTGGACCATTAACATTACCCTGTGGAACTCCAGACACAATAGGTCTTGGTCTGCTAAAGATCCCAACAACAGCAACTTGCTGCTGCCTACCTGTAAAGAAATCTTGGTGCATAACAACAGGTTGCTGAGATACCAAAACAGACGGATCCCACAACAAACGGGGACAACCAAATGTTGCTGTCCACATGAGACTCCTCTCAATCCACACTTCCAAGATGGAGCCACTTACATGTGGACCCACCCCACCTACAATGAGTCGGAGAACAGAAGCATTTCCAGTTGGGAAGAGTTAACCAGAACTCCCATAAGGAAGTTTGCATTATCTAACCACAAAGTGAGATCCTTCCTCACTTCCCTGTTCAACAGAGGAATTCTCAGAAAGTATAAGAAACAAAGTTGGTTGGGAAGAAATTAAAAAAATAAACTTCTTGTGTTTTATTCACCCACCTTAATAACAGTTATTATAAGGGATCTTTGTACAATAAAACCTACTTCTTACTTCCAAGTACCCATATGTTTCCGTGTATAAGACAACCTTTAGATATTTCAAGGTAAAAATTATGGCAAATTTCCATGACTTTATCTCATATCTGTAGTATAAGACGACTGCTAAATTAACAAACCCTCTGTGTATAGGCTAGCTTTTGCAACAATAGGTACCTTATGAAATACCAATAATGTAAAGATGATGTTATTACAGATGCTGTTTTACTTACTGTATCCTTAGAAGTTCTTCAAAATAAATTAAATAAGGCCGATTTTATACTGTATCATGTTTTTCCTACACACGTCACCTATAAGGGACCATTGTTTTGTTTACGTTCATTGCCAATCACAAACAACACCTATCAGCAATACAATAATGTACAATAATTATCGTACATAATTATTGTTCGTATGACTGAATTGTTCTAAACAGTTACAAACAGCCTGGTGTATTAAAGGGATTTTGACAAAGGAAAAATCTATTTCTGGGGGAAGACCTGTGTCACCCGGTGAAATATCCTTTAGCACATATTTCTAGGTATAAGTATTGCTAAATATACCAGAAAACGCTAAACACAATGCCAGGGTTACGACCCCGGATCGAACGCATTTATATATGGTGTCTTACTTAAAGGTGAGTGGTGCCACTGCCACACAGGCCTCCGCCCTATGGAGCTCTCAACTTCAAAACCCCAAAAAGTGAGGAGCCACATACCTCCGCCTTCTTCTCCCATCCAACCACCACCTCAGCCGCCATCTTGTAAACATCCCATCTTAGCACTCATCTTGTTATGCCAGTCAGGGGGGAAAGGAAATACCCGATGGGTCACCAGGTGACACAGGTCTTCCCCAGAAATAGATTTTTCCTTTGTCAAAAATCCCTTTTCTGGGCCTGACCTGTGTCACCCGGCTGAAATTTGACTAAGAATCAGCCACACAAAAGCTTGGTGGAGCCCTCAAGAAGTACCTTAATGGAGCTAAATAAAACTATAAGAAAATTACTGTGTTTTAATATCCCGCAGTAATAAAACAAACATGATTAACAATATAAGGCACACAGATGAAAATTAGTTACACCAAGACACTTAAGGCTAAAAAAAGGGGAACAACAAATATGCAAAACGGTCAGGAGTCAGGCTGTGAAGTCGGCCTGACCGTAAGATAGAAGGTCATGGCGAGTAAACAAGGCAGGCAGGCAAGAGAGGAATATACAGGATAAACTAAGGTTACATAAAAACTGTTACTAGGGCAGGAGGAACATCTTCCTCCAGCCACTGTGGCAAATTTAAGAACCTCTAGAGATTTAAGGTAGTGGCATTTGAACACTGTTATGATTTCTCAGCTCGTATATTTTAAGATCATCAAATTTCATATTATGGAAATAATTAGTGGAGGTGGCCATGCTTAATATCATGTACCTAGGTACTGAATCCGTTTGCTTGCTTTATGAAATATAGTATTTGTTGCTGATGGCCTTTAAAGAAATGGTTCCTCCATTTCTCTAACAAAAGAGGGCCAGACATTATATTGAAGTTCTATTTAAATTTTTTAAAGTGTTAACTGGGCACAAGGACAGATCCTGTGGAAGGGCATAAAACTTCCAAGGGACCATCTATTTTGTGGATCTTCATTCTAGCTAAAAACTTGAGATCCGGAGACAACAGAACTTCTCCAGATGGGAGGAAATTCAACATGGTTCGGTTCTCTAAGAGAGAGACAGTTCAGAAATTCTAACAAATGCAACTAATTTAATTAAAAATAACGTTTTCCTTAAAATGACTTAAAGTATGAACACAGTTCATTATCTGACGTCGATGCTAATTTAAAATCATTTAAGAACCAAGAAAAACCGTGTGGGGACGGGTTGCTGGTTGATGAGCGCATGTTTAGGAATTGACGAAAAATATGAGTCTGTAAAAATTAATATTGAAGCCATGTAAAAATATTTTTCTTAAAGCAGATTTTGCTGTAGTAATAGTACTAGAGGCCAGTCCTTTCTCAAATAATGACCTGAAGAAAGAGATTGCAAGGTTTCTGGTCATTTCTTGAGCTTCAGATTCTCTCAGAAATAATGCTAACTTTTAACTGCTGTAATCATATTGTCTGAGGGTAGATTCCCTTTGTCTGATTCTATGAACAGTGTATTAATAGGATCAATGTTAGCATCTTTCTGAGCTGCAAATTTCATGAAGTCCATAAAGCTAGGGCATTCAGAATTCTTGAGGCAGGGACACAGTCCGAGTTTGTACTATTTGTGTCAACCTTGACTGGGATTTGAATGCACCACAGTTTCAACTCTAGAAGAAGAGAAACCAATTGCTCTTCTGCCAGTTAGGTGCCACAAGGGCTACTTGACCTTTGAATGATCTATAGTTTGTGTAAAACTTTCATCAAATAGGTTTATTGGTGGAAACAGACAGATCTATCCACCTGTTCCAGTCTATTGACATCGCATCTGTGGAGTGAGCTAGAGGGTCTAGATTGGGAGCATCAGAACACGGAAGTTTGTGGTTGCTCTCTGTGGCAAATCAGGTCTACCTGGAGACCTGGTACCTGACGACAAATCCACTCAAATGATGCTTTGTCCAGTGACCATTCCGACTCCAGTGGAGTTGTCCTGGACAGTGAATCTGCAATGACATTCGGACACCTGCCAGATGGGTACTGACAGGTGCCAACGGTGTTTCCTTGTCAGGAGAAAATTGCTATCATTACCTGATTGATCCGGCTCAACTTGAGCCCCTCTGTTTATGCAATGCACAACTACTGCACTGTCCAGTACCAGTCTGATATGAATCTGTCTGGTTGGATCATAGTTTCTTTAGAGTTAGAAATACTTCAATTGCTTCTAGAATGTTGATATGAAAAGGCGGAACATAGTTGACCACGTTCCTTGAACTTTGTGTTGAAATATCCTCCCCCACCTGCTCAGGAAGCATCCGTATGGGATCACCAATGATGGAAAATGGAGAGGCACCAAAACCCGCCTGTGGACCAGGTCGAACACCAGCGGAATTAGGGACATCTTTCTCCTCAAATACCTGCTGAATAAACTCCTTCAAATTGGCTTTCATCGACGCGACCGAAGAGAACTTGAGACTCTGGGTACCGAACTTTTGTTTTGTAGGTTGACTAGTTTTGTTTTGGCTGGCGGAAATGACAGTGTTTTGTGTGTCCAGATCCCATTAGATTCTAACCATATGAAATCGAGCAACTAGGCGGATTTATCTTCCTATATTTGAAAACCTAAGAATAGGCTCCAAGACCTCCGGATGCCCCTCCCTTTGATGCCCAAATTATCCAATCGCCCTTCAACATGATCCTCCGACAGTCTGCCAGTTTATAAAATTCAGGTTGTCTCGAATGGAACGAGTATGCTTGTTTCAGTCTGAAAGGTAAAAGAGCAGTTTCTAATCGACTGATAATAAGGTCTTAGATTGACACTGCGGGAAGTAGGGTCCACCATGGTGCTGGAAAACTTCGTGATGGATAAAATTGAGACAAGACAAAGTGGCTGAATAGAGTCCTTCGGAACACTGAACAGTCTGCCTGAAATTTCAAGAAGAAGGTCTTTGTAAAAGTCCAGGAGGGCTTTGATGGAGACTGATGGAATCCCATGAGGAGGCCCCTCTGCTCCAGCTCCATCCCAGACCCTTGGAAACTATGCTGTGGGCCCACAGACTGAAGGTCCAATGGTCCCGGAAGAGATGTAACCTCCCGCCCACCTGAGGAGACTCATTGAGCGGAAGAGGGCTTACTTCCTTTTAAAAGGGAGACCCCAGCGGGAGCGAAGGCTCTGATTTGCTCTGGTTGCCTCCAGAACATTGCTGTGACCTCCTCCTCAGGGAAGATGTTAGGGCCCCAGATAGAACTCTTCATGTGAGTCTATTGGGCTCGTGTCTGATAGTGGCATCCGCAAAGATGTGTTTGTGTGTGCAGTTTAGTCTGCCACTACAAAGTCATACAGGTCCGCCTGGAATGCACTTAACAGGGGATTTGGTGGGACCTGGAAAAGAGGTTCTTCAGCGTGTTACCGTTTACCTCCATAATAGTAAGGGAATGCAGGAGCGACTCAACATCTTTGTTGGCGAGTTGGTTGAGCTTCAGACCGTCATTCGATGGGCGAGTTGATTCCCTAACTGATGAAGAGTTAGAGGAATTTATTTCTGGTGATAGAAATTCATTCCTAAGCTATAATGTGGTTAAATTCCACAAATAGCTGTAATCCCGTTGCTAAGTAACCAATTGGTTCTTAGCCACGTCAAATAAGTCTAATCCTTCAGGCCAGCCTAGGAGGCTGTTAATCAGCTCAGTGGTCTGCAAACTAAGCTATACTTACTTTTTAGGAGCGACTCAGCCTGCATCTGCCTCGCCCCTGGGCCTCCGGAATCCTGGAAGCTGTTCACTAAAAGAGTGGAGGCGCTTAGCTTGGGGTCGAGTTTGCCCACCGTGAACGTGGCCGAGCTCCCAAACCAAAATTCTCTCCGGAAAGACGAGAGAGGTGGGATCTGTCTCCGGAGTTGAGGCAGCGTGTTCGATTCCCGCCTGACTAGTCAGCACTGCTATCTTAGTCAGGCAGGGGTAGGGATAGAGTCACCTACCGAAAAATCGGAAAGCCCCAAAGGGGGTAAGTTTAGTATTTTCGCACTCCCATTCAGTGAGAGCGCCGCATCAAGGTGGATTGGGCTTTCCCTGGGAAGATAACTGTCTCCTCGGGACCTTGTCTGATCTGATCCAGGCTTCCTCTGTAAGCCTGGCGATAGCCTGGGTAGGAGACACCAGGTCGGGTGGAAAGAACTCAGTTCCTCCAACCGACGAGTTCTTCCCCCCTCGATGGTCAGGGTATCATTGTGCAGAGGAGCATGAAGAGCCAGACGCCACGGTTTCCCTTATCAAAGGGGGCAGTCTGGAGGCATCCGAATAACGTAACTGCTACTCCGGAGCGCATAACCCCGGAGAGCAAGCTTTTCCTGGGTCTGCATCCTCTGCCAATGACTTCAGACTGACCAGAGGTCTGTAACTAAATAGAGCTGGGAGGAAAGGTCTTGAATCCTGGCCTCGACCTTCTTATCTAACTTCTGCATTAGAGTTCCGCAAAGGCCTCAGGGTCAAAGTTGGGCTGAGGGGACTAGCCTTGACGTCCTGGATCTCGACCCCCTTGGGCGGGGGAGTAGCCTTGCTAGTGGGCCGCCACTGGGTTAAGAGCCAGTGACGACCTTGAGGGAGCTGGACGGATTAGACCTTTGAGGCCTAGAGGACTTAGGTAAACCTTCTTTTTCAAGGTTTTTCACCTTGGGGACAACAGACCTCAACCTGTCCTCAAGGATAGCTGATTTAGAAAAACCTTGAAATGAAGAAGAGGAAGAAGGAGGAACCAAAAGGGGACTACCTACCTCTCTCCCCTGCCTCACTTACCACCCTACCTTCTACCTGGTGGTCCGGATCGACGCTCATAGGTTCGAGGTGGATATTGATGGCCACCACCTCTCCGCACAGGTTGTCTTCTTGGGAAGGTTTACTCTCCTCCCAGATCCGTTCAATTAAGGGGTAGCTACTTCGCCCGGCACTGCGGCTGAGATCCGGGCTCCGGGTCGAGGAGATTACAAATCTCTCTGACAGGACGTACAGCTTCCCCGACAAAATATTCTCCCAAACCTTGTACCCAGACCTTCAATAACGACAGCGAAGAGTCACCGATAATACGGTCAGACTGAAAGAAAGGGAAGGATTTACTGAAAATATTCTCCAACTGTCGATATGTCAATATAAGACATTAAAAGCAAAAGGAGACTAAAGGTTAGCGGTCTCCCAGAAGCTTACCGACTCATCCACCACTAGCTCGTACAGAGCGTAGCAAATTACAGCCATCTGGGTGCCCAGGCGACCAAGTCCCCAACGAACAATAACCGAAAGCAGCCGGGTGTGAACGGCACACCTCATGGCCACAAGGTTGTTGGAGAACCACTGTCACCCAGGCTCCTGACAGCGTGCCATCTGTAAGCGGAAAGGTGATACATGAGTATCGTAGAGTTAAGGCCGCGGATGTAACCGGCGAAATTTTACTGTTGACCTATCTGGGTGATGGAACATGCTTATCGTCAGGCAAATCCCCACCGGAATTAAATCCGGCAGTAGAATTAATATACGATACATGAATAACGCGAGGTTAAGGGCCCGGAGTAGGTCCGTTGAATAGGATACCTCCCTTGGAACATGCTTTCATATAATAAAACACACGGCAAGGAATGCTGCTGCAGACATAGATATAAGTTATGCTACGGAATGGTCAACTAATTATAAACAAAAGTACTCTTAAGATACGCTGGTGTTATGGTACTCCACCTGATTTGCCACGGAAATTCCTTATCTCACACCTAAGTGGCGGCGGAAGAGGTGGAGAGGAGTGCTTCACATCTGGCTCAACTCTCAACGCCGGGAAAAGATAGTGAAAGCGCCAACCAACCGAATACCATACCAACCGGAGTAAACGGTACTATAACAACGAGAGATCTGACTAACCTGGCGGAGAATGAACCTAGCGACAGTCATGATAGCATCCCTGGGACTGTGTTCGATGCTCCAGCTAACACTGAGGGAAGCTAACAAACGAAACACCTGCGATAAGGGAAAAGATAGCAGAGTGGCAGAAACCCGACAATGCGTGGCCAGATGGGTGGGTAACACCCTCTGAAGCCGAAAAGAAACTCCCACGGGGGGGTGAACAACAAGTGATCGGCGCCTCACGTAGGAGATGTCTTTGGGTCACTCGCCAAATGCTAATTGATCAGGTTTTTTTGGACTGAGGCTACATACAAAAAGGACTGTGCAACCTTTTCGATCCCAGTCCATCCTCCCAAACCAAAACTTTTGGCTTGGACAGAAAGGCCAGAATAGGTGCAACAGGGGGAGAACCATGCAATTTTTTCCACACCCTCCAAAACTGACAGTCTGGTCAGGTGGAAGACTATGAATTGAGGGGAGACCCTTCACTATTCTAACCTCACCCTCCAAAACCTCCACCTGGTCAGGTGGGCTAAAAAGGGGGAAAACCAACTGCCTCACTTGCCTAAACTCACCTTCCAAAACGTGACAGCATGGTCAGGTGGGGCCGAGAGGAACGAGGAACTCCCTCAACAACCAACATCTCCTCCAAAAACCTCAAAACGGCCTGGACAGGAGAGCTAGGACAAATACAGCATCATGTAAAGAGCCTATCTGTCAGCCCCTAACTCTCCGAAGCCAATTCACGGAACGGCCAGAGTAGGCTAGGCTAAAAATACCTAATCAATAAAACTACCTGACTTCAAGTACTAAGATAAAAGTTAACCAGATGATGTGTCAAATATAAAAACATATATGTGCATAGAATTATATTTATAAATGCGTAAAAGACTCAGCTGCAGAAAGGCCAAACAACCACCGTATGTTGGACGGGGATACCCAAGATGGCCGACCCTGACACCTGGAATCACACATAAAATTAATCCAAAATATACATGTCATCCATCATCATGCCACATCAGAAAAGATCATGAGCATAAAGTACCATCATGGAGAAATGTACCCACTAAGGCAGAGGAAGGGGACCTGGGAAAAGGGAGAATTTATGATCAGAAGAAAAGGGGAGGAAAACCTCTTGTCTCTAGCCTAGATCAGTCATGACACATCCCAACCCCTTACCAGCTGGAAAAGGTGATTCATATAATATAAATAAAACTCCAATTGAAAGGAGTATAGAAAAACTAGCAGTAACTTTCTTTTAAAACCATGCGAAGACTGAGGGTCCAGCATGGCAGAGGCAGACTCCCACGACCGCCTTTCTGCACGTTATTTACCTGGTACACAATATATTAAAATTCAAATAAGATGCCTCTGTAAGAAAAAAACCAAAGGAGATGGTACTCAACTAGTTGATGGGAATTCAGAAGGGATGACATGATGAATAGCCAAAATTCATGAAAATACAGCACCAAGAAAAACACGGTGTTGTCTGGAATTTTGCTAATTTGGAATGTTTTACAAGATGGCGGCTGAGGTGGTTGGCTGGCTGGGATAAGAGTGGTGAGGTATGTAAGCGGCTCCTCACTTTTCGGGGTTTTGAGATTGAGAGCTCTATGGGGCGTGAGCCTGGAAAAGTCAGTTTCGGCACCACTCACCCTTAAATGTATCAAACCGACACCATATATAAATGGCGTTACGATCCGATTCGTAACCTGGCATTGTGTTTAGCTTTTTCTCTGGTATATTTAGAATACTTATACCTAGAAATATGTGCTAAAAGGATATTTCACTGGGTGACACAGGTCCAGCCCAGAAATGGCCATTTACCTATACTTCATCAACAACCATGAACTGTCCAAGTCAGTCAAAATTGATTAACTCACCGTGTACTCGTATCAATCATGGAACCACCAGCTAAAAGAAGAATATGAGGCTAGTTTTCAAGGTTGTATGTAATCCAAAATTGTGTTATCACCAAAATGATGAGGAATTTTTAATGAAAAATGAATATTATGTTATCCTAAATGTTATTACTACTGTAATTACACTACCATTAAAATTTCTGAAAAGTTACTGAAAGATAAAAGTTGCTGTGAGCATAACTATAACTCAATTTTCTCAGGCTTAGATAAAAGTTGATTTCATTGATATGGAATTATTCCTCAAACAGGCTATTTATTATGAAGATAAGCCAATAATACATAAAGTAAAAATGGTTTTACTGTATTACCTTTATTATCAGTTTATTTCATAATGGAATCTTTTCATGTACAGTATGTAAAATTTTAGGACTGGTTATCAACTGAGGCGATGTAGTCTACCATGATATTATTATTATTAAAGGAGTTTAAACTGCTTGACCACTGAGCTGACTTTCCAGCTTCTCATAGGGCTGATTCCAGAAGAGATTTTCATTAAATACTAGGTCAAGGCCTGAAGTCAAGCCCTAGGACCCAATAGATCATCCGATACAAAGATGAATGAATTAAATGAAATTAAAAACTGCACATAGGCACATCTTCTCATACAATAAATACATTTACTCAGACTTCCTTACATACATACATATATTAAACAAAATTTAAAAATTTTTTCTCTTTTGTAAAAATCCAAATGTTAAAAGGGTTTTCATACTTTTATTATTTACTTATTTTTATATTTTGTTAATTAAATTACAGTTCTTCAAGAACATCAAAATTGGAATGGTTGGTTGGAGGAAAGATTCTGATTGTGTTTTCTTTCACTGATCCTATTTCCAAAGTTCCCATTCCTTGTAAAAATACTTTGGACATTCACATAACACATGTCTGACTTATTATTACTCTGCATTCTGAGCACTGGAGTGTGTCCCAAAAATCTGCTCATTATGCCCGTGTGTCAAAGTCTGCTGGCCTATTCTGATAGTGATGTTAAAATTACTTGTATGTCTGTCTCTCTGATATGATGAACTCCATTTTGTTAACTTAGGTTTTACTTCTTTCAGTTTATTACTTTCAGGTTCTCCATCCCACATATATTGCCATTTATTTATCCATACCCATTTTTATGAGTTACATAATCAGTAACAGGATATTCAGATTGATCTTGTCATGTTGACAACTGCTTTAGCTGCTTTGTCTTTCTTCTTCATTTCCTTTGATCTACATGCAGGGATCTACATATTTCTACATTTTTCCATTATTATATAATTTCTGGATCAGGTCGTGTCACCAGGTGAAATAGTCCATTCAGCACTTATTTCTAGGTAATTCCCGTTGCTAGATACCAGAGAAAGCTAAATGAAATGCTGGAGTTACTACCCCCAGAGCGAGCTCCACTAGATGGAGTCGTGTATGGAAAAGGTGAACTACAAAAACACGGAACCTTATCCTATAGAGATTCCCAATGTCAAAAGTCCCAACGAGAGAGGTGCCGATACAAGCCCATGCACTACTCAAGGACTGTATACAAGGCAACACTAAGCCTCATTCCATTTTTCTCTACGTTTTTCGTTCACACGTAATTTCGTTGTGATCCTTATTTTGTGCCCTATTTTGGATTTTATGGCATCCTCGCAGGTTCTTCTTCAATTACTTGAGTACCAGTGTTTTGTTTTTAGGCGATTGAGGCTTCTTATTTTCCTTTAGTTTAATAATTAAAGGGATTTATAACGCCCGTCTCGATCTCCTCTCACGTCTCTTGACCTCTCTTGGTCTTGGGTCGGCATGTTTGTTTTGTGTTTTTATTTGTATCCCTTTTATTTGGGATATTTTACCATTAATGATCCCTAATTTTAGTGGGTTTGATTAATTTTGTTTGTTCTGTACCCATTTACTACGGGAAGTGCTGTTTAGCGTTTAGGCTATTCAGCTACCCCTCAGGCCCATTATAGCTTTTTATCATGGCTTCATTATGAAAGTGATTTTTATTACGGGAGTGATGTTTATGCGTTTAGGCTACGAGCTACCCACTCAGGCCCATTAAGCCTTTTATCATGGCTTCTTTACGGGAGTGATGTTTAGCGTTTAGGCAGTACCCCCTCCGGCCCATTCGCTTTATCGTGGCTTCATTACGAGAGGTGTTGTTGAGCGTTTAGGCTACGAGCTTCCCCCTCGAGCCCATTCGCTTATTCATGGCCTCATTATGCTTTATTTTTGTCACTCACTTCTCTTAGCCTTTGGGGATCTTATTTTCATTGGTACTGTTACGGTTTTACTTTGTTTTTATAATTTTGTTTATTTTGTGAATTTTGTGTTCCCTTCCTGGTCAAGTGCTGTCTTGCTGTTTAGGGTCACGTGGTTCCCCCTCGGGCCTATTCGCTTCTTATTTTGGCTTTATTTTGCCTTGTTTTAGACTCACTTCTCTAAGTGTGGGGAACATGATTTTCATTATTACATTTAATTTTTGACCTTGTGCTTGGATGCTTTTGAATTTTGTTAATTTTGGGATACTTTTCATTTAACTGGAAGTCCAGGTCATGTCCCCTTCACGTCCATGTTGTGTTGGGCCTGTCTATCCTCCCTACATGTACCTTATAGATAATTTTTGTTTTATTATGATTTTTTTTTTTTTTTTTTTTTTTAGTTATTAAGTTAACCTTTACCCTCTCCTAGGCTTCCTTCCTTTACATCACAGTTAGGTTAGCCTAGGGTTGGCTGTAACACTTTTTCCCTTCAGGGAAAAAATTTCGTTAAGGAGGGCGATCTCGATCTGTATGTATGAGTTTCATGTCGGTGATCTCGTTCTGTACATGTGTGTTTTATGTCTGGTGCTTCCCTTTGTTTGGTTTTGGCTTGGATATATTGCCTACGTCCACCCTCTCCTGTTTCGCTTTTCACTTAGGCTAATGTTCCTAATAAGTTAAGCTGGAATAGCGAGGGTTTACCTCGTAGCCTATCTGTAGTTCAATCCTTCTTTGGGTTTTTAAATGGTGACAAGGAGTGCTCTCCCCTACCTCTGTTCACACTTCTTTTACCGACTATATATATGTTATTTTGTGGTTTGAGAGTCCCCTTCTCTCCCTTTTTATCCTTTGCTCTTCTCCCCTTGGTTTGTTTTCAAAGTTTGTTAACTTTCCAAGGCTTGAGAGCAATATCCTTATTTTATGTTGTAGCCTCATCCTCCCCTCTGCATTGATTGATTGTCCTCGGTGTGTCTGAGTTGACACTCCACCTGGACCTGGAGGTGACCAGGGTGCTCTCCCCACTCCTGTTCACACTCCTTTATCTTTCATTGCTCTCCTGGCCGTAGAGGTTTTGCCCTTCCTCTCTTTTTCTCTCGCTCTTGTCATTACAACACAGCTTACATAGCGAGGGGATCTATGAGAATCTCTGGGCGCCCGGGAGTGCTGTCCCACCCCCTGGTCGCTGCTTTGGGTTATCAACCTCCTGGCCTATCTTCCCCCTTCCTTTTAAGTCGACTATTTCCCTTCTTCGTGCTTCCTACATGTTAGCACCTCACTGTTGGGATCTCATCAGAAGGCCAGTTAAACGTTCTCCACCTAACTGTCTTCTGCTTTTATTTACTTTCGGCGTTCCCCCTCCTTTTGCTACTACCTGTTCGGTGTTTCGTTATCTTGTTAGGCGCTCTCTTGCTTGCTGCGGCGGTTTTAGTGTTTGGTGGTCGGCGTTTTATTCCCCCCACCGCTATCACAAGTTCGTTCAGGATATCCTCCCCGGGGTTTTTATCTCTTGGCTCGGAGTGCGCCCACTTCGAACAGTTCATAACCTTCACATTTGTTAAACATGATCGCTCTGAATGTTCCGTTGACTCTGTTTTTATGTCTATGAGTTTTGTCCTGTTAGCCCGGTTTTTCTCTCCGATTTTTCTCCAGGCTTTTCCTGGTCTGACTAGGCTAGTGGCTCTCACGGTACTCTGCTCCGGCATCCGTTCCAGCATGCCCTTTTCTCATATGTTTTCGGCTGGTTTTGTCAAAAAGCAGGAATGCTCGCTATCCTGCAACAAACCAGCGGTCACGGAGTCTATAGCTCCCATTCGGTGCGCAGTCTGTTTTGGATTTATAGTTTGGCGCACGGAAGGTTATGAAGTACGCTATGCTCTCCTCGAGCAGACTTCTTGATGAACCGTGCTTTTATATACCTGTCGGTTTCTTCTCCAAAACTCCGCCTCATGTGACTTATTCTTGACTCGGAAGGGGTGTAAAATGGGCTATGCTCTCTCCGAGCAGGCTGATGAATCAATACTTTTATTATCCTCTGCTTCGGTTTTATCGCCGCCAAAACGCCGCCTCCTTTGGCTTATTATTAGTCGTTTGGCACCGGGGAGATTGCGTTATGCAGCTATGCTCTCTTCGAGCAGGCTACCTGATGAATCCGTGGGTTTCATATATGCCTGTCGGTTTTACCTCCATCAATTTCCGCCTCATGTGGCTTATTAATAGTCGCTCTTTCGGCGATAAATCGGTAAAATTCACTAGTATCAGCTTATCAATTTCACTCCGTCCGTCTCGGGCGGGATTCTTGTTAGTCGGTAGGTTTCATATAAACCTCCCGGTTCTCCCCTCTCAGGCTTATTAATAGTTAATCTTTAGCCAGTGTTTGGGCTCTCTCGGCGAGGTGGGCGGTAAATTTCATATTGCGGTTTCTCGATTTCCTCCGCCAAACTCCGTTTCGGGCAGATTCTCGGTAAATTGGTAGGTTTCATATACACCCTTTCGGTTTTTCATGGGAAACTCCGTCTTATATAACTTATTGATAGTTGTTCCTCCGTGTCTGGGGTCCTAATTTTTTCCCTCCTGGAGGCGGCATAAGCCAAGTCTCTCATAACTCTTACTTCAAGTTAATTGTTTTACGGAGAGTTTTCTGAAGACGTTACGGCCTTCTGTCTCGTTCTTGTACCTGTGAACATCGTCCCGGGCGATAAGTAGGTGCGGGAATAATTGGACAAACCTTTCCGCTGTTAGCTCGGAATTAGGTGAAGCAAACTTTTCCTTTAGGGATTCGTTACCTTCTCATCCCTTTTATGACGGTTCTGGTCTACCGTCCTAAGGTAAAAAAAAAAAAAAAAAAAAAAAAAAAAAAAAAATTCACCCTTTTTTAAAACCAAGAAGACCTTCCGGGGCCCCTCAAACTGCGTCTAAGGATCTTTTAATCCAGTGCCATCCTCTGAGTTTGGCCTCGTCTTCTGGAAAGGACAGTGCCCAAGCAAAGCAAAGCGGTTACCCCCCTCCTTCCTTTGTTGAATACTCTTTTACGGGTCTCCTTATAAGGAGCTCGATTTGAGGTCCATTGTCAACCTATTAAACTAACTATCTACCTCATGGTCCATGCCTTCCCTTTCCCAGGAGCTTAAATCCCAAGAGATTAATCTCAAGACTCATTGTCAATGGATCACCTGTTAAGTCCTGCTCCGTTCCGAATTCTATCGTTCGGACATCTCACCTCTTTTCCCCTCCAGTCTGGGGAATCTTGGTGCCTTCCCTTTATGCTTCCCAGCATGAAATGCTGTACCCCTGTCAGGGGTGTGGGCACACGGAGGTTGGTGGAAGGGCATTTCTTCCCTTCGGTCTGGTATCCCCTCTTATCCGGGTTTTACCATACTGTCAGAACGAGCATGGCATCTGTCTGGCAGGATCCATAAGTGAGCCCTCAGCTAAATACTGGACACATCGTCTCCTGAGAACTCTAACGGGTGGCAGGTGGAGGAATTCAAGTTCCACGCCAGCTGTGGGGTCTAACCGTGCTCTCTTTGAGCCCTGTTTCTTACCCCTTGTGCTCCGGATGTGGCCTCTTATCAACAGGCTTGTTTTGAAAATGTCATCTGAGGCATTTCCGGAGACAGATATCAGATACATTCACAGTGAATCTTTTAACCCCGGACTACGCTTCTAATTTATTCAGCGTACAGCTCCTAAGCTTCAGTCAATTTTCGGTGCAAGCTGAAACAGGGTGTAAGTCAGGCTTGCCCGTTCCGCCTTCAGCTGAAAAACTTATGAACAGTTTCACCTGGAGAATTAATCTTTTCCCCAGGTGGGCGTTATTGACCCGTCTGGGGCTACTATGTTACCCAGAGCCTCCGTTCTCATGGGTGTCTACAACGAGCAAAAAACGGTCTGATCTTGCCGGGACCTGTCCCAAGTCCGGCAGAAGTTCATGAAGTTCATGAGCCCCCTGCTCAGGCGGTGGTAAAGGCTCTTTCAGGTCTCTGCCCCTAGACAGCCGTCAGCTCTCTCCCCAGCCTCCACCTCGATGTGTGCGGGTTCAGCCCAACATCAGCCCCTTAAAACACCCCCGTGTGTCTCTGCCTCCCCATAGTGCCTCCGTACAGTTTTCTTTGCTTCATACGAAAACCTAAGGAAATAAATTTTCTCTAGACATTTGGCCAGAGGCTCTGACCCTCAGGGTTATCATTAGGAGCAGGAAGCATCCTACTCCTCTCCGAGAAATTAAAGGCATTCGCTTCACGGGGTAATCAAGCCTCCTCCTGTAGTATTTCTCATATGGGTGGGAGGCTGTACCCATTTCAGGGCCACTGGAACTTCAGTTCCTGGGCCCAGAGTATAGTTATCAGGGCCCGGGGAGCTGGACTGTAAGTTCCCCAATCAATCAGGTTCAATCAGCCTCCGGCCAGAGTTCTGGGGTCTTTGGAATGGCCTGTCAGGCTTTTCAGTCTGCCAAGGTTCCCTTCCACTGGAAAATTTTCTCGGGCGTGTCCCCATTGTTTTCCTTATTCATGGCAAGTCTCGGTTGCTTACAGTCTTGTGGGTTCCGGATCCTACTGCGCCGTGGAGCCGTAACCACCTCTATAGACAACTCCGATGCTTTCTTTCACATCTTGGTTGCAGAAATATCCTATCCCTTCTTGGGATTCAGACTCGAGAACAGCGTACCCCTTCAGGTTCATGCCCTCCTCAATGCGGCTCCAGAGTCTTTGCCAGTTTGAACAATACCGTAGTTCATCAGCTCCCGGTTTAGGAGGCTATGCTAGCTGCATATCTAGTTGCCTGGCTCATTTGGGCACCCAGCGTCGGGGTGCCTGAGGCGCCAGTCATTTTAATCGGTTTCTAGAGTCTTTGGGCTTCTAAAGTAACCAGGAAAGAATCCACCTGATTCAGGAGGGTAGCCTTCCGTAGTCATGAATCCAGTGGAAGTGGAAAGAAAAGATAACAAGGACATCCTATCATTTCATCATCTCAAACATACCTCTCCCGTTAACCCAAAAATTCCTGGGTTTTCTCAGTTTGCTTCAGTGACGGTTCTCCTTCTGAAGTCAAAGCTGGGTTATGACCGGGGTATGGTGGAGTCAGGGACGTGTCTCCTTGATTCCTCCTGCTTGAATAGTGGCCTCCGGCCTTGCACAACTGTCAAATTGCTTACCGAAGTCAGTTCCTCTCCAGCTTTCCCCTCCGGCCTCAGTATTCCACCGTCACCTCTCTGGGGGGGTGAGGTGGATATTTTTAGGCCCAATGAAGTACATGGTACTTAGTCGGTCACGTTCAGAAGCAGTTCCATATCAACGCTTTGGAGGCGGTGACAGTCTTCTGTTAACTTGGGAATCTTCTTCCCCAAGAGGTTTCCTTTTTAGGCTGGTTCTGAACAAAACAGCAATAGTGCGCTGCGTAAACAAGTGGTTTTGGACTCATTTGCTTTTCAGGTTATGGTTCATTCTTCTCCATAACCAACAGACGCAGGTGCTTCTGTCTACCACCCTTCTCGTAGGGGTCCAAAAAGGTCACTGCTTTTTCCCTATCAGGGCCTCCCCTGGTGTCAGAATAGTCCTTAGGCACGTCATTCAGGTAGTCTTGTGACCTTTTCCTGGGCCTGGAAGTAGTCTGTTTGCAAACCAATTCAGCCACAAACTATCAAGCTGTCCGTCTGGTATAAACTCAGCCTCGTCAGCCCTCAAACTCTGATGTCCTGGCTTTGTGGTCTTTGTAGATCTTACAGTTTAGGAGGAAACTGATATTGGTCCTGTTATTACTGTTTCCCTGAAATCAGTTAAGGATCCTACTCTACTGCAGTATGGTTCTGCAGTTAAGTAACTAGCACTCTTCACATAGTTTTCAAGCTACAGTACTGATGCGGATTGGGCCTCGAGGAAAGTGTTTTGTTGGAACCAGACTCACAGGCCTAATCAAAACTTTCATCCCTAAGGTCTGTGTTCGTCTAAGAACAGTACTCAGTCCATTCGGTTTCCTGGTCTTTGAGTAATGTGCTTGGAGTTAACCTCTGGTAACCAACAATCATCTTGTTCTTACCTTTCCTTGTTAAGGAAGTCCCAAAAATTTTTAATCAGCTTAGCTTCTAGTGTTAGT
This sequence comes from Macrobrachium rosenbergii, assembly GCF_040412425.1. NCBI lineage: Eukaryota > Metazoa > Arthropoda > Malacostraca > Decapoda > Palaemonidae > Macrobrachium > Macrobrachium rosenbergii. The sequence goes on from NC_089796.1 coordinate 58,097,538, forward strand.
TTTCCTGGCACTGTCTGCCCTGTCTGGTGGAACCAATCAGTTTGGTTTCCCCATCAGGGGTAGTGTTGGGAATTCCCGGGTCACCCTAACTTTCTATCTCAACAATTGAAGGTCCTCATTTTCGGTGGTCACCTTTGGAAAGTACTCCCCTTTTACAAGGTCTGTTTCTGTGTCCAGTTTTCTTCTTGCAGGCTTTTTTTAGACAGGACCTCTAGGACAATTCTGTCAGGTCCTCTCCTTTAAAAAAAATGGGGCACTGTCATTAAAACTGCTATTAGGGCAGGGAAGTATTTTCTTAATACAAGCCTATTCAGGTGCTATTCTAAGCTCATGATCTTAGACGGTGACCACTTACATTATTTTCATTACATGAACTTAGAGGACCTTACTAATGTTCAGGTAGAATTCTCTAGTTTTCAACGTTTCTATTTAAGTCTTTAATAGCATAAGAATGATGTTTATTTCTCTGTTACTATTTCACCGGTGACAAAGGACCCGATCCAGAAAAAGGATTTTGACAAAGGAAAATCTATTTCTGAGAGGGCCAAGAAAGTAGACATTCGTTGTCTATCACCTGTTTTTCTTTCTCTCCCTCCCTTGATAAACTTCATTCCCAGTGAGGTGGGTGCTAACATGGAATGGGCTGCTAGTTTTGCCATGTATACAGTCCTGCTGGTAGTGCATGGGCCTTGTATCGGCACCTCTTTGTTGGGACTTTTGACATTACATTTTATCTCTATAGGATAAGGTTCCGTGTTTTTAGTAGTTCACCCTTTTCCATACCCATTTTTGTCTGAGTGGAGGCTCGCTCTGGGGTAATAACTCCAGCATTTGTCATTTAGCTTTCTCTGGTATCTAGCAACATTTACCTAGAAATAAGTGCTGAATGGACTATTTATGGAGATATAATTTAATTTGTTGTACTATATTATTATTTGATTTGTAACTTTGAATAGGTTCTATAGCCCTTCTTGAATCACTGAAAATCAAAAAATTATTGAATGATGATTCTTTAATTATTTTTATAATGATGCAATTCCATACAATTCTGCTGTAAATACAGAAGCATTATTAGGAAGAGAGAGCTGATAAATTTTGTCTTGGGACACTGCAGCATATCCCACCGTGTTCTGATTTAGATCCATCTGTATATATTATAATGTGGACCTTTTCAGTTTATATGCTCTATTGTATGCTGTCTATGGTGTTCTGTTGTATATGAGTTACTTTTTGATAAATACTTGAGGTGTGTGCAAATTCTCATTTTATTCATTGTCCATGAGAGGGAGGTGATTTTACTATTGAAGGCACTTGTATATTTATATTCAGCTGACTCAAACAATCTTCTAGCTCTAATTGGGAAAGGTGGTGGATGTTGTTTATAAATACATCTCTTAATTCAAATAATTTTTTGGTTGGAGAATCACTAGTTTGAATTCTTAAGCACTTTTCATTGTTACTAGCTCTCTATGGAGAGACAAAGGCATTTCACCATTCAACTTGTAACGATGATTTTGGTGATGATCTAAAAGGCTCCTAAGCATATTCTAAGGCCTTCATTGTGAACAGGGTCTAACATTTTCAGAACTGCATCAGATGCCAAGCCATATACCTCCACTTCCAAATCAATGATGGACAGAACTGTTGCCTTATACAGTACAGTAAGGGTATGCCTATCGGCTCCCCAAGTAGTGTTCGATAGTTTTCTAATTAGATTTAATGCTCTTTTACTTTGAGATTTTACATATGTAATGTGGGCTCTCAGTTCAAGTGGGTATCAAATACTAATCCCAAAAAATTTTGCTGTTTGGCCAATTGGTATACTATGGTGTCTGATTTTTAAATCTATTTCTTCTCCTTTCTTCACATTTTATTTTTATAAAACATGATTGCTTGAGTTTTATCTATGGAAAATTTAAAGCCTACAGATGAGGCCCATTCATCTATTTTTACTATGCTTTTATTAATGATTCGTTCTGCATGTTTTATTCAGGATGCTGAATAATATATGCAAAATCATCCATGTACATGTTACTTTTAATGCCAATAGGTAGATTTTTACTGATATCATTAATTGCTAAAGTAAACAGTGTTCCACTAAGGGCGCTTCCCTGTGGAACACCATTTTCAAGATGAAAATGTTCTAGACAGATCATCATCAATTCTCACCTGAAAATTGCGGTTTGTCAAACAGTTCTGTATAAACCTAGGTAAATGTCCACGGATATTTGTTGTTTTGTAAAGTTTTAATATAGCATACCTCCATGTGGTATCGTATGCCTTTTCAATGTCAAAAAGACAGCTACAGTAATTTGTTTTCGTTCAAAACCTCTACGTATATGGTCTTCTAAGTTACAGAGAAATCAATGTGGATCTGTTACACTGATACCCAAACTGAGTGGGAGTTAAAATTTTATTTTCTCGAATGTGCCGTGTTAGTTGAGCATTTACCATTTTTCTCTAACAATTTGCATAAGCAGCTTGTTAAAGAATTGGTCTGTAATTATTTACATTGCTGGGATCCTTTCCAGGTTTGCGGATAGGGATTATTATAGCTTTTCGCCAATCATCTGGAAATACATTTTCGAAACCATAAATGATTATAAAACTCTAATAAGTATGACTTTGCCAAAGGTGCTAAGTGGCTGATCATCTCAAAACAAATATTGTCACCTCCAGGAGCAGATTTTTTGCTGTTTGAGAGAGCATATTCCATCTCTGACATACTAAATTTTCTCTATAATATATCGTCAATTGTTTCAAAATTTATTGTTATTAATTCTATTTTATTTTTTTTTTTGTGGAAGTGTTCATCTAAATTCTTATCACTACTTGCATTTGCTAAATTTTCTCCCATTATATTACTTATTTCTTTTGGATCAAGTGTTCTTTTCCCATCTTTTAATATGGCATGTCTAGGTGGTTTGACATGGGTACCATTTATTTTTCCTGAATTTTTCCCATATCTTTTGTATGGGAGTATTATTAGAGAGATCTCACATGTATTTCCTCCATGAAATGATTCTTCCTTGAATTACTTCTTTTTAAATTTTGCAGATATTTTGTTGTATAAAGGTTTTAATGTATCAATTTCTAGTAATAATACAGTCATTTTTTGTAAAGTTGTTTCTAATATCAGTAATTTTTTATTCACTTTATTGAACTTTCTATTCAAATGATCTAATCGTCTCCCTGTTGAGTGTTTCATATTTATTAATTCTGTTAACTCATCAGACCACCAGGGAACTTTGTGTTTTGTTGGATGGGGTTTTGACTTTGGTATTGCTTTATTGAATCAGCAGCATTTTTAATTTCAAATCAACAAGAAATTTATTAGTTTCATATTATCCCAATCTTTTAAATATTCAAATTGTGGGATTATTTCTAGTGTGCATTTCATATCGTTCCCAATCTGCTTTATAAAGTTAGGAAAAATGTTCCATGTGTTTTGAAAAATATGTTAACTAATTTCGTCGTCATTTATACAGCATATGTTGGGAATCAATGAACTCTTCTGTTTTACTACCTGTTCTATTTGGTTTTGTACAATGACAGTCCCATATTGGGTTGTGGGCGTTAAAATCACCTACTATTAATGTGGTTCCTTGGTATTGTTAAGTAAATCTTTAAGTTTATCAATGTCATAACTTTTATTAGGTTAGTTATATAAGTTATAAATTATGTAATTATCATTTTTATTCGTATTTTAATACTTGATATCTGCAAGTCAGTAAAATTTACATGTACTATGTCATAACATACTTTGTTATGTACATATATATCAGTACCCTAAATTTCCTTCTTCTTCTCTAGATGTAGATACTAAGGTATATTTACCTATTGTTGATATTTTGTTGATATGTTGTAAACATATTATCATTGGCTCATATTCCTTTAGTAATCGTTATTATTTCTCCCAAATGTAATCTGGTCTGTAGACCATTTTACGTTCCATTGTATAATTAATTGAAAGTATAACGTTGGGTGTGTTCAAGTGTTATTTTCTTTTTTTGTGGATCATCAATTTGCATTTTCTAAAATCCTGTTTACAATATTTATTTGTTTTTCTTTATAAGACATTATGTGTCAATGCACATACAGCCCTTTCGTTAGTGTCCAAACTAGTAGTTTCTTTATTTCTGTAACTTATAAAATTTTTGTATAGTGTTTGTTAAACTGTCTTTTGTTATGCTTTCATTTTTGTTGCACAGTACAATGAAGCATTCATTACATCCACATGTGTTTCGTGTGTCGTTTTTCATTTACTCTTGCTGCACCTATTGTTGGTGATGGGGTAATCTCTTCTCCCATCATAATCATTATTGTCAATGGTTTTGTTCCTCTGCTATTTCTTTGATGTTCTGGGTATCTGTTTCTACTGGTTTTATTATTACTTTAGGAGACAAAGGTATTTTCTTATTATTTGGTTTATGTTCTTTCTTGGGGTCTCCCACCTTTATTTTAATGGATGTATCTCTAATAATAGTTGGTTTTTTGTTGGTCTTGGGTGGAGTTCTCTCTAAAGGTCTGTTTTTTTCTTTAGTTTCTAATTCATCATAACTATCTTTTAATATTTCTGTGGTGCTTGTATTGTCTTCTAGTGATTCTATTTCTCTTAAAATCTCAAATGAATTTGAGTAAAGATTTGTATACATTTCTTGGTCCTTTGCTATATTAGCTTCTTCTTGCAAAGTGGTTATTTTTCTTTGAGACTGATCTATCAGGGTTTTGTTACTCTTATTTATTTCCGTTTCTGTTTCTTTGTTTGATCTTATTGCTGCTAGAAAGTTTCGTTTTCTTAGCGGGATCATGCATTCCTCTAACCTTTAATACTAATTTGGCCTCTTTTATAGGCATTTCTATTTCTTTCACTGAAGTAATTTCAATTCTGTATTGTATATATAATACATACATTCCTTAGATCTTGCATGGTGATTTTGTCCACAGTTCACGCATTTTGGTTCCACACCTACACTGTGTGGAATGTTTGTCAGATCCACACAGTATGCACATACAGATGTATTATAACAATTTTTCTTATGTCCATACATACTACAGTTTTAGCACTGTAGTGGTTTTAGGACATACAGTCTCAATTCTCTGCTTTTGCCTGAGATTTTTAATTTTTAAGGGTAACTCATGGCCTTCCAAATTTTATCTTTGCTATTTTTAGTAATTTTTCATTACTCCGTCTACTAGCTATGTTGTAAATTTCTGATCTTGTATATTGTTGTACCTTTTTTAAGGAATCTAGCAATATTTACTTTTCTATTGGTTCATCATTATCAGGGAATTACTATGGTACCTGGACACTGTTCATATTGTCATGTTTTTTTATATTTACTTTTACATTATCAATATTTTTATATTTAAGTAGTTTCCGATTGATTTCTTGTAGTGGTTTCTATCAGCCATCTGTTCTTTTACTTGTCTGAATGACATTTCAGTAGTTGAATGTCGATTCAATAGGAAGTTTCTAGTTTCAATGGTGATATTTTTTTCTCTGTTTCTAATGTTAGGAATCTTGACCAACTTGCACTCCCAAAGAGAGTCAGAAGTGGGTCAATGTCGGAGAATCAAGATATTTGTTTTTTTGGCTTGTTTTCATTGGAGCATAGGGCTCCAGTGTAATTACATTTGTATTTTTTTCCGATTTTTTTCCAGAGAGGTCAGAGGAGGTTCCTGCGGTCATCAACTGTGCCAGGTCGCTACCATCAATGGGTCAGGGTTTAAATCATTAATACAACTTTGCATTAAGACTGAAGTAAAGATAAAAAAATTAATAAACCTGAAAACCTTAAAAAGATATCATCAGCCTTTCATGGTTTCATTCTTCCATCAATGGCTTTAAGTGAGAACCGACTCCCAAATGTCGCGTCCTACCCTACCCCATAGGGGATGGCACAACATGATTAGAGTGGCCCAAGTGTAAGCCAAACCCGCTTATGGGACTGAGAGTATTTCAAGAATACAATCATCCCCACCCTAATCATGTTATGGGCAAACTGGATAGAATGCTGAGAGTCCCTATCCTAAAACCAGACCCCTGGAATCCGTGGTCCAGCCCTAAAGAATAGTTCATAATATCTCTCAGGTCCGAACACTATCGGGTAGATGATGGTCCTACCACAGTTCTCACTATTTAGCTTCTCGGATATAAACCCATTCCAGCTATGATATCTTTTCCTATTTATCAGGTCCACAAATTTGATCAAAGTGGAAATTTCCACCAAATCTAATCCAAAACAATATGATGGCATATGAGACTCTTGGACTCGAACCCAGAAACAAATTCCTGGGGTTCAAGAGCCCCCTCACCACGTCAAGGTGGTCTCATATTGAGGGGGAGTCTACCGATAAACATCATGTAGAATTCATGGTTTGATTTTTAGAATGGTAGTATAAGACCACCCCCAATTTTTAAGGGTGAATTTTAGGATTTAAAGGTCATCTTATATGCGGAAATGTACAGTATTTCCAGATTGAAGTTAACTTTATTTCAAAAAAGGAAAAATTGGAATATCATACCTAGAGCTCGCATGTCTCTCAGTAATAAAACAATTGCTAAAGTTGTTTTGTGTGTAATTACAAGAAACTGCCTCATATAAACAAGAAAGATGACTGTGTTACCCATCCTTTACAACTTGTAAAGTCAGATCTTTCAAGTTACAAATTTCAAAACTCATAATTTACTTTTAAGACATTAGCTAAGACTGTAATAATCTGTCAGACAGAAAATAGTTTTTAGGCAGATGACTGGAATCAACTTTTGACCAACCTGGCATCATTCTAGATATAGATAGCATGTTATCAGTGGCTTAGGTACTAATCAAATGAGCCACTGCATGATTTCCCTCCAGGTATGCACTGTCCTTAAAGTCCCACATTAAAAGGACAAGTCCTCTTACTAATTATGGAGTAAAAAGACAGGGTGAATATAATTTCTTTTTAACGCAATCTCGCCTTTCCAGTGTCTATATGACTCCCCTTAAGAAATCCTTCCTCAATATACAATACTTGCCACCCCCACTGACATACTGCAATTTGCCCATTTAGAACACTGGAACATGAAATAAAATTAGGGCAGTACCAGTTAGCTAACATTGGTTACAAGTCTGAAAGATTGGAAAGTGTCCATGTTAAGGTTTTTCCCTTGCATTTAGCTTGATAAAAATTCCAAAAAATACATAAACATTTATAACTAGTCATTCATATTAAACTATTTCATCTGGTTTAAAGACTATTCTCCATTTCTCCACTGCTTCTTCACCTTACTCTTTGCAGAGAGTGTGGTGGAACCCAAATCAATGTGTTCTGAAGAGTAAACCCCTCTCAGTTGTAACCTGCCTTGAAAAGAGGCTACAAACACAGATGCACCTTTTCAAGATCAGGTTAGCATATAGATGTAAGTGCTGGTTGGAGAGGATGGTCAATGTCCTTCCTAACAACAACAACCTTTGGAACTTTCCCTAGTCTTCCATAGAGACCTGGAAAAATGCAGTCTGTCATCATATTGAAGCCAATGTGACTGACTCCAAGGGTTCTGCTTCAGAGTGGGACAAAATAGATTCCTCCAATGAAAAGCAAATCGAATCCAAGGTTGTTTGTCAGCCTAAAGACTGACTGGTCCACCTGTAGTGGGCAGGTCTTGGCATCAGCATCTTCTGGGACATAATACTACGTGCTTTAATGTCAGAGGTGGGGGAAAATGCATAGTAGAATAATGGGAATGTAAATAATTTCCTGATCTGGACCCTTTATGCTAGCAGGGACTGGTAACTGAAAGTGCAGTTCAGACTCCGATGTAAAACCCCAAGTGAACTTCATGAAAGCCTTGTTTGGCTCCCAAAGAACACAGTGCTCAAGAAATAGTTTGATAACCTCTTAAAAATGCTCCAGACAATTATTATTATTATAAATGATTTGTTTAACCAGACCTCTGAACTCTTTTAGGGTTCTTCTCAGGCTGGAGGGAGCCAAACAAGGCTTTCATGAAGCTCACTTAGGGTTTTACATTGGAGTCTGAACTGCATTTTCAGTTACCAGTCCCTAGGTTACCAGGACCCTAGGTTCCAGAAAAATTAAAGAGAGTATGTGCTAGATCCTCTACCAGAGTCAAAGGAAACATGATAGCTCAATCTTGCCCCTACTCAGGACATCATGACAAATGTTCAAAATGAGTTGTAGATACAAAGTCATTTTGAGGGCACTGAAGGAGACTAAATATGATTACCCTTACCTCATGTGTGCCCAAAATGAAGGTCAAACCAACAAAGTTGGTCCTGCTACTTAATCAAGGCAAGCAGGAGTTCAAACTGTCTGTCCTGAGTTGAGCAACACTGAGCAGTGCAAGGCCTGGATCGATCCCGGGTTATGCACATTCCAACAATCCTGGGCAGCAAATGGTCTGAGACTGATGCATAGGAGTACCGCCATGCTTGCACTGCTCAGGAGACTGCTCATGAGCACATCCCAGTTGTATGCCAAAGTAGCTTAGAGAACTATGCTGGCCCATAATCCACTAAAGTTCAAAATTTTCCCTATGTGCTTCTAAGGATAGAAAAACACAAGTAGAGTAAAATTTGGGCCTTCTCAAAAAGGGTATACAGGTGACCAGAAATCAATCACAACCGAACTTACGCAAACTCCACCTGCACTGCCCTACCACGGTAAATTCAACCAGGAATTTCACCACCACAAAAAATTTTTAATATAAGAAAGAAAAAGAAGATAATTTAGCTCGCATTTTATTGACATCAGGATAAAAAATAACAGCGAACACATTAAAAAACTGTTATGAAAAAGTTCGATTTATTTAAACAAAATTCTCCTATGACAAATTGAGTGCAATACTTCTTAAAAATTGCAGAGGGTTTTCATTTTGATAATCTTGCACTAGCTTCTTCAGTTGTGCATCAATAATTTCATAGGTCTTTTGGATGTGTAGATGTTATCGATGGACGCAAAGCATTGTGGAACCCTTCTACCGAATTATTTGATCTTGGTTAATTAATTTAAAATGGTGTCATGGACATTCCAGAGTTGAATAAGAAAAGTGGGGTTTCTTTTCATCGATGAAGACTGCCTCCCCTCACCATCCCAGTGTATGTAGTCTCAAAATAAGTGATAAACTCGGAAGGGATGTCTTCATCATCAGACAAATTTCCAAGTGTACAGATGTCTTCAATTGGTAAAAATGCTAAGGCACAAAAACACTTAATTTTAAGCTGAAAACTTTCATTGGTGTCGTATCTCATATTCTCACCAAGTGCACATATATTCCACCAACAAGACTGTCCGAGATGAAAAACACACACAAATATTTCTGAATGTGGAAATACAGAAACAAGTGAATTATGAAGAGCTTTCTCAAAGCTCATGAAACTGGTAACCAGTCAACAATTGACTTAAATCACGCACAGCAGACAGAAGATGATGAGTTTTTTTTTTTTTTAGGAAATAAGGCAAATAGTTGCAGCACACATGACCTCCAATGATGATATGTAAAGTCACTAACTGACACCACAAACTAGGAGATAACTTGAGAGTCCCATCAAAAGTCCAATTTTTAGAGATTTCTTGGTCGTCCAAGCCTTTTTCTGAGGAAAACCTAAAATTCTGTCCAAGTCATCAATGCCACAGCCAAAGGAAAAAAAAAAAAAAAAAAAAAAAAAAAAAATGGGGGCCATTTTCTAAGTATTTAACTGTATCAGGAATTTCAAACTGAGCTCCCTTTCGAGATCTTGTACAGCAGTAGCTATTACTTCCCATGAAGATAATGTGCCCGTTTTCATTACTGTGTACTTCATTGAACAAACTGCCTTTAGGACTTTAACATGTGTACTGCTTGCTGAGTGATTATGGGAGCCCGAATGAAAATATTACTTCAGGTTCATTGCAGTTGTAAGTTGTATGTAGTAGTCTAGCTTGGCAACCTTTATAAAAACGCTCACTACGCCAATATGTCTTGGTTTTGCTACTGTTATCTCCATGCTCTTTGTATATGTGATTTTCTTCATCGTAAAGCTTACACTTGCCCTTCTCTGATGTGATGAATGTTGTAGCCATGGTAGAGGGCTTTAAAGTTGAACTAAATAGTAAAAATTAAAAAGGTAAAGAGTATGCCAAGGGAGAGCCTAGAATTCAAATATATGCAGTAAAGAAAAAAAACTGACATTAAGTACAAATACCTAACAACCCTAATTACCATAAGTACTGGACAATTATCATGAAACAACAATGACAACCATAAGATTTAAAAAACTCATGCCTTGTTTCAACTGCTTTAATTACAATCACTTTACTAAAGACTGTACAGAGACCATGAAAGATCAGTGTATAAAATGTGCCTTCCCTTTTCACCCACCAGTTTGAGTCTCTGGAAGGTATTTTGTCATATGTTTGGCAGTGAAAATGAAAGAAATGTGACACATTTTTAAATTAATTTGTATTTTTCATAACAAACAAACCTGAGGTCTTTACAAACAGGATTAACTTTCAGTGAGCTGGAAGTCCAGGCGTTAAACTTTTGCAAGGTTGGTTATATTGGTTATGGTAACAGTTACCAATGGTGGGGGAGGAAGTACCGCCCACCTAGTCGGTATACATACAGTTCTATGCAATGTACCTTTTGGCCCAGGTAAGAGAATGAGGGGTGGTAAGATGTGGGCCATTAACCCTTTAACGCCGAAGCCCTATTTACAAAAACGTCTACCGTATGCCGGCGGCGTTCGGTGAGTTAGCGCCGAAGCGGAAAAGTTTTTTTCAAAAAATCACAGCACGCTTAGTTTTCAAGATTAAGAGTTCATTTTTGGCTCAATTTTTTGTCATTGCCTGAAGTTTAGTATGCAACCATCAGAAATGAAAAAAAATATCATTATCATATATAAATATTGGAATAGATGACAACGAAAAAAAACATATAATTGTATACAAATCACTGTAAGCAAAACGGTTAAAGCTAATGACTTAATTTTTTTAGTTGTATTGTACACTAAATTGCGATGATTTTGGTATATAACAAAATTTTAAAACGATCAAAAGCAACACAGAAAATATTATCACAAAATGATGCATGAATTCATAACGCTCGGACGTAAAAATTTTTTTTTTCAAAAATTCACCATAAATCGAAATATTGTGCTAGACTTCCCGTTTGTTGAAAATGAAGCTAATTGATTGAATATTACTAGACTGTAAGTTTTTAGCTTACAATTGCAGTTTTCGACCATTTCGGTCGAGTTAAAGTTGACCAAAGTCGAATTTTTTCTATTTATCATGATTTATATGAAAATATTCAAAACTGATAAAAAGCTACAACCATGAGTTATTTTTTGTTGTATTGTAAATGAAATTGCGCACATTTTCATATATAAAACTTTATGTATCGACTAATATAAAACGGTGCAAATATTATGACAACGAGACAAAAGAATTTCTGAGATGTTCGGCAGAGTTACCGCGCAGACGTAAGGAAAAAGTTTTTTTCAAAAATTCACCATAAATCGAAATATTGTCCTAGAGACTTCCAATTGGTTGCAAAATGAAGGTAAATGATTGAATATTACTAGAATGTAAGAGTTTTTAGCTTACAATTGTGTTTTTACCATTTCACGAGTCAAAGTTGACTGAAGGTTGAAATTTTGGCAGTTATCGTGATTTATATGAAAATATTTCAAAACTGATAAAAGCTACAACAATGAGTTATTTTTCTGTTGTATTGTACATGAAAATTGCGCACATTTTTCATATATAAAACTTTATGTAATGGTTAATATAGAACAGTGCAAAATTACGACAAAATGACAAAAGAATTTCTGAAATTTTCGACTGAGTTACTGCGCGGAGTAAGAAAGTTTTTTCAAAAATTCACCATAAATCGAAATATTGTGCTAGAGACTTCCAATTTGTTGCATAATGAAGGTACATGATTGAATATTACTAGAATGTAAGTTTTAGCTTACAATTGCGTTTTTCGACCATTTCGGTCGAGTCAAAGTTGACCGAAGGTTGAAATTTTTTGTAGTCGACGTTTGCTACGTCCACTCGGCATTCAACAGACAATTTTAGTCGACGTTTGCTACATCCAACAGGCGTTTAAGGGTTAATGTAAAGACCTCAAGTTTGTATGTTAGGAAAAATACAAATTACTTTAAAAATCTGTCATTAGTTCCTACACGAATACAAACCCTTGGTCTTTACATATGGGAGACTTACTTTTGGAGGGAGGATTCTGAGTAAATCTTTTGAACTGACTGGTAGTTTGGCTCATCTGGGTATTCTCTTTTTGGTCATGAAAGAGCAAAGGAAGGACACCATACTTCTGATCTATTGAAGAAGGGAGATGTTCTCGGCATTTTGAATTAAAGGAATGTAATATCCTTGATTCAAAAAGGCTTGGATGAACTCTAAGTGTCAGAGACTATAAAGCTAAGAATAACCAACTGGTTTGCTCATAGTCAGTCCTCCTCTCCCCTTACTAGGGAGGAAGGATTTGCATTCTACTAATCCAAATAGTTAGATTGCAGATAGGATACTCAGTCATCTAGATCACCTGCATGCATGCCAGCCCAGCACATGACAGCTCGTTCACTGTTTCTCTGCCCACTGGAAGAGGAAGGAAGACACAAGAAAGGGAGGAGGACAGTCCTACACACACCTTCTCCCAGGAGCCGCAAACCTTAGGCGAGATGCAGCCTGTCCCCCAAGAGCTGGGTGAACTAAATGACTTTTAAGCATCCACCATAGGATCCAAGGAAAAGGGGTACAAGGACCTATGGGCAATGTCCCACGGTAAAAGGAGATGAATGTGATCTGCATGATTACATTCCATTCTAGTACTCAACCAACAGGTTCTTCCTGAATGCGATGGACAGACCAATGTCCCTGGCCTCGAAAGATCTGGTCCAAAACATACTGATGTCCTCCAAGAAGTTGTGGGTATGCTTATTTGATCATCTCACTAGTCAGAGAAACGACAATTTGGACAATGTTTCTCAGCCAACTAGAAGGTAACGAACAAGTCGATAGCACTGGGTTGAAAGTCTAGTCTTACAGAGGCAACAGAGACGTCATACTGTCAACTGGCACCAGAGGACCAAGGAAGTGGAATGATCCATCTCACTGAACACTTTCGAAACATGTAAAATGACGAAAGGCATAAGCTTCCAGATGTAAATTATTACCAAAGATGTTTTACTTCATTCAAAGGTGTGATAAGACAGAACAGAACAGCGCTAACTTCAGTAAGTTGAGAAAGAAGGACTACTGTATGATCAAACTTCTTCAGAGGCTGAATGAATCCGGAAGTCAAGGTGCCAAGATCAACTGTCCATATCTCCTAACTTCAGCGAATGAATGTTGTAATGACATCCATCTTGCTTGGAATGTATGGTTGGCCACTGCACCGAATGCTCTTTTGTCTGCTTGTTTACCTGCACTGCAATAGAGCAGATGAAAGGACACTAGGACCTTTTTTTGTTCTAAAAAGAACTGTGCTTAAGTCCCAAGAAAGGAAGTGTAGGAGACTGCCGCCCTGGTCAACGTTCCTAAGAATGAAAAGTCTCTGGAGGAGGATAGTGTAACCATGGCACTACCTTGGTGTTGTTGCTATCAAAGGATTGCCTATTTGGACACTGAGACTCCTGAAAGTGTATTATGATCCACGTAATACTCTCCTTGGGTTGTGGATCAACTGGTAATTACAGAAGCAGCAGCTACTGCTTGCATCTCCCACTCCTCACAAGAGGAGTGTAACCACATCAAGTAAAAAAAATGGAGCTCCTAGACACTTTCTTGACTGAATAGGAATCAAATGCAAATTGTTGGAACTTAGTTTGGAGGTTTTGTTGATCTCCCAGCGAATCAAGCAAAACAATGGGATGATGCAAGCACAAGACTTGAATCATGGATGCAAAACCGAGCTTGTCTGTCATACATCCATCATCCTGGAGTGTGTCTGGTTGACCACTGTGCTGAGTGTGTTGCTGCAAACCTGTGCACCTGCACCGCCAATGGAATGTGTCTGGCTGACTCCTGTGCTGAGTGTGCTACTGCAGACCCATGCTCCCTCATTGTCAGTTGAGAAGATAATAGAACACTAGCCCCCACCCCTCTTGATAACTAAGGAACTAACATGGTACCGTTCCTTAACAACACTATCCTTGGATCCTGAGACCTGGAGATCTAAGAAGATCCCAGCAACTGAGGTGCAGATTAGGTCAAGCTAGGCTAGACTAGGCTAGGTTTAATTTAAGATAGGCTAGGTTGGGTTAAGTACCCAACCTAACCTAATCGAACCCAGACCCTTGAAGAAAAGGTAACTTACCTTCTGGCTGATGTCGTAAACAAGACGTCCCAGGATACTGAAGTAAATTATTGCTAAGGTAAGCTAGAACTAGTTAGGCCAGGCTAAGTACCTAACCAAACCTAACCCAACCTAGTCCCTAGTAGAGCAAGAGACCACCTTGTGGTTGATGCCATTAGACAAGTAGCTCCAGGATATTGAAATGCAGGTCTGGTAAGGTTAGACTAGAACTAGTTAGGCTAGGCTAAGTTGGGTTAACAAACTTATGGTCTTAACATAAAGATTTATCCTAATGTTAAGCTGCAGGTCTGTTACCTATGAAAAACATAAATTAATCTAAAAATTTGTCATTTGTTCATATGCGGAACAAACCTGGGTCTTAACATTAGGATAGATCTTCTGGTGCCAGCTGGAAACCGGTAAAAAGTAACAGGAGTTGTTTATGCAAGGAACTTGTGGCATCTGGCATCAGTCATGGGGATGAAGGAGGAAGCAGACAGCAACCTAATCTCCAACCCCATGATGTATTCAGTTCTCTAACTGCCTTCAGAGGAGGACGTACTTTTCGCTCTCCTTCCTAAAGCCAGTTTTTCCTTCCTTGCTCATGTTTCCTTAGTTTGAGATTTTTGTGTCATAGTGATATTTTGGGAGTATTGTCTGCGTGTGTTTTGGCTTTTGTCAATGCAATCCCAGAACTCTTCTAAGCATTCCTTTAAGCCTCAGATGAAATGTCCTGGTGTAGCCAACTCCCCTTGTTTGCATTTTCTTGCTTCCTTTGAGACCACTCCCCATTCTACTTGTAGTAGATGCAGATCTAATTCTAGTAACGTAAGTAACCCGTTCCCTGAGTGTCGTTCTTGGTCTCCTGAGCAATGGAGGATCATTGCCAAGAAGCAGCAGCATAAGAGGAAGTCAGAGATGCCATCTTGGGAAGGGTACTCTTCTCCTTTGATGGATGTTTCTCAAGCTCCTCATTGTTCTGCTTTTCCCTTGTCCAGACCTCCTCCAGTTATGTTGCTTTTCTTCCTTAGATGGCCTATTATCCCACTTCATGTCTTCTCGCTCTCCAGTGTCAGCCGCCATGTCAGTTCCCAGCCCTCCCAGCCTTCACTCCACTGGGTCTTGCACTGTTTCCCCGGTACGATGCCATTGGACCTTCCAGCGCATCATCTTGGGTCACCTCCTGTTAAAGCTACAGCTTCTTGGGTTTCCTGTTCAGCTGCCATGACAGTTCCCGTACCAATGGCTATCCCAGCACCTGTACAGCTGCTCCTGTGACATCTCAGCTGTCATTGGTTTCTGTAATGATGTCATCTGCTGCTGCTCCATCTGCGGATGCTCTCGTTCAAGCTGTGTTGGACAGAGTTGACTTGGTCTTTCAAGAGAAGTACGGACATGTTCTGAAGAAGAAACAATGTAGATCTCCCTCTTCTTCTTTGTCTTCTTCTTCTTCTCCTCCTGTTCACTCTTCCCCCATCAGACATTGGAGGATTAAAGACTTCGTCACTGATCCTTGCCCCAAGAAGCAAAGGACCATCTACATTTCTCCATCGTCTTCAGACCATGTACATGACTCTCCCGTACATGTATGTGTTCCTATTGGGGATGTGCCTCGTCTGTCTGCCACTCATCTTCAAGAATCTCGTTCCGAGAGGAAAGCTACAGATTCCGTCTTCCCCAGTTCGTCCTGTGCAAGTTCAGAGAAAAGACGACAAAGCTCCAATCAAGAAATCCCAAGTGGTAGATTCCTCTACAGTTCTTCCCTCACACTTCCAGAATACCTCGCGTCCGTGCTCTCATCTACAGACAATGTCTCATTATCGTTCTCCTTCAAGTCCCGTTGCTAGAGACGTTCTTTCACGCTCTCGTTCCCATATCCATCTTTCCAGAAGCCCAGTCAGTCCTTGGCCTTCCGGACATCTGTCTCACCTTCATTCTAAGTCACGTTCACCCAAGACAGATCGTGATTTCCCCTCTGATTCTCACGGATGTGGACATGTAGATAGGCACGGCCACCAAGAAGAAACGGATGTGAAGATAGGCATGGCCATGTGGATGGAAACAGCCGCGGTACTACACCAGGTGAGTCGTGCATGCAGACTCTCTGTTCTTCGCCTCGAGGACATTCCTCATTGCAATCTCCAAGGAGAGACCAAGGCCAACGTTTGTTTTCCTGAGCCCGTGGACGTGACTATAGCCCTATCCAGGCCGCGGGATAATGCACATCCGTTGCGCGGGAAGAAAATTTCTGTGTCTTGAACCAGTGATCAAGACACTTCTCATACCACTGCATCAAAAGACGTTCCAACTCCTGCAAAAGTGTTTGGGCCTGATAGATCTTATGTCCTGGTGCTAAACCATTCGGATCCACTGGAAGAGGCAGACAGGGATCTTCATAACCAGGAAGCGGAGGATATGGAGAATCAAGAGTTTTATACATTCTATGCAGAGGTTATTGATCTCATTCGTGAGTTCAATAATCTTTCTAAGAAAGCTGTGGCTCCTTCTGCGACTGTCCCTACAGGTGTACAGTAGAAGCTTTGCTATGACCGAAGAAGGACTCTAAAACATCTTTTAGAGTTACCCTGCTCAAGCCATGCAGACTCCGTCCTAAATCAAGTCAATTCCTTGATTTTGGGTCGGGATAACTCTCTTCGTTCCAGTAGGCCATTCAAGCTTCTTCCTCCTCCACTTCCTTGCCATAAGAGGTTTTATGCGACTCCTCTTGTGCCTCTTATAAATAGACAAGTCAACCCTGATGTCGTTCTGTTCAAGCCTGGACTTGCCCTGGATCAAGTTAGGACAGAAGATCTTTCCCTTACTTTTCAAGAAGCAGCAACTTTGGAGTCGACTGCCTCTTCTGCCCTCCAGACTGTCTCTTGGCTTGATTTGTGGTTGACAGTAGTGGCCAGAATTTCCTCTTCTTCATCAAGAAATACAGCTAATAGCACATTTGTATTACCTCTTACATGATGAGTTTTGCAACAATCTATGTATCAGTGGAATCAGGATCATTAAAATCTGGAGTTTACTCTGGTGAAATTTACTATTGTGGAATACAGTGTGGTGGAATTTACTGTGTGGAATTTACCAGTCACCCCCAAAAGAAATATGATGGTCATGAGAAGATTTCTTAGCTTTCTTGTCAAGGGTAGCTTTTCAGGTCTTCCTACATTTCTGCCAATCCAAAGGAGAGGGAAAAGGAGAGGAGGAAGATGGGGAAGGTGAGGTGGAGGAGAAAGACATGGAAGAGGAAGAAAAAGCATAGAAACATTTCTTCAACCTTCTGTGACAAAGGGACTTGCCATCCTCTCTCACATCTGCTGAGGACAAGGTTAAGGCAGATATGCCTGGAGGAACAGGAGCAGGAGCTGCCAGAGCAGCTACTGCATGTTGATGACAAGAGTTAAGACATATACAGTGACCCCTCGTTTATTGCGGGAGATAGGTTCCAAGACCGGCCGCAATAATTGAAATTCCACGAAGTACGAGCAGCATATTTATTTATTTAACGTGTACAGTATTTGGACTTTTCAAAACCCTCCCTGTACTCTTAACAACCTACCCTTTACTCTATTAATAACAGGGACAACTGTTAAGCAATATGACTTCAGTAGGTAAGTTTACAGTACCATATAACAGGGGTTAATTTACTGTGGTAAAGTAGCTATAGTATATAACATGATTGGCAAGCTTTAAATTTTAAAGAATACAGTATACATACAGTAATAATATATACAGTAATACAATACAGTATCATGTTACTGTACTGCATTACATGTAATGCAGTACAGTAACACTTAAGATTAGGAAAAAAAAATAAAGATTGTTACTGTACTCACCACAAAAGAAGTTGAAGTAAAACTTGAATGAAGATGGTGATGAATTTGCTGCACAGTGAAAATGATGACGATGAAGGTGATGATGACTTTACTGCGCAGTCAATGATTGTATTTTATGTCTCTTCAGATTACGTGCCATTTCCTGGGGCACCTCTTCCACTTCTTCCGCGGTTTCGAAGGTGTAACGAGTAGCAGCAGCAGGAACTGGCTCTTTTTGGCGAGGGCTGCAAAAACATTGTGATTGGCAGTTGCTGCCGCTGCTTCTTTTCCTGGTCGAAGAGCATCTTGTATGGGGCCATGACGTCATCGACCATGTTGCAGAATTGAACCGATCGAACCATATTGTCGTCCCATTCCTTCGACCACTCTTGCAGTTCCTCAGCCAGGTTGCAGAGCCCGGCGAGCCGTTCCAAAGTCAAGCCAGTTTGGGAGACAACTTCTGTTTCTTGCTGCACTGCTTCTTCTTCTTCTTTGCTCGCCGACTTCGTCAACTCTTCAAGGTCTTCGTCAGTTAGCGGCTGGGAGTGGCAGTTTAGAAATTCGTCGATGTCGCCCGTGGTCATGTCTGCAAAGCCCTCACCTCCAAGGATCGCAGCCAACTGCACAGCTTTCTGTACTGCCGAGTGTTGGATTTCGGCAGGTGTAAATCCTTTGTCATCGTAAACAACCTTGGGCCACAACTTCTTCCAGCTGGCGTTAATGGTGGCAGGCTTCATTTCTTCCAATGCCTTGTGGATATTTTGGAGGCACATAGCAACTGTGTACTGACGCCAGTATGCCTTCAAGTTGAAATCGTTGTCTTCTTGGGCAGCATCCACGGAAGCAACCAGGTTCGCCAGGGCATTCCTCGTGTATAGGGCCTTGAACGCCCTAATAACTCCCTGGTCCATTGGCTAAATAAGTGACGTCGTGTTGGGCGGTAGGAACTCAACCTGAACCCCCGAATACGACAGATCAGTAGCAAGGCCACCAGCATTATCCATAATGAGAAGGACTTTGAATGGCATGCCCTTTTCTGCTAGATACACCTTCACTTGCGGGATAAAACACTGGTGGAACCAGTCGGAGGTCAGCATCTTCGTTATCCAGGCCTCTGGATTGTGCATCCAATGTACGCTCAGCAGATTCTTGTTTTGTTTTTTAAAGCCCTTGGGTTTTTAGACTTGTAAATAAGTCCTGGCTTTAATAAAAATCCGCAGCATTGCCACACATCACGAGGTCACACGATCTCTTGTATGCTTTAAAGCCAGAGGCTTTTGCTTCCTCTTTTAAACAGGAAAAGTTCGCGAGGGCATTCTTTTCCAAAACAAGCCGTCTCGTCCATATTAAAAACTTGTTCGGGCTGACATTCACCTTCAGAGATAATCTTCTTGAAGGTTTCATTGACATATGTTTCAGCAGCGACCGTGTCAGCCAAAGCAGCCTCGCGCCATGCAAGGAAGCGCTTTATAGGCCGTAGCGTTTGAAACCTTGCAAACCACCCTTTGCTGCAGAAAATTGCAGTTTCTTATGTGGTGAATGACTGGACGTCTCTGGTTGCAGATCATCTACGTCTTCTTCATCTTCTTCTGCGCTTTTACGCTCGCCACTGTCGTCCTCTGGTTCCTTGGCGTGAAGGTCTCGTACAGGCTCCTAGCCTTTGTTTGATAATGTTAAGTATCCGGCTATGTTCTTCTTTAAACAGTCGGCTATCCACACGGCCAAAACAGCTTCCATAATGGACGATAGTTTTATTACGAGCCGTAACCACTCTCTTCGCCGACTTGTTAAAGGTGATGGCAGCTGTCTTCCTAATCTTCACCTCGTCCTTGTAGATGTAGGGAATGGTGGATTCATTCACGCCAAAATGGCGGGCCACAGCCGCGAACTTTCTCCCTTCCTTCAACATATCAAGAAGTTTCACCTTTTCAGCGATAGTCATCATTCTTCGATGGCGTTTATGGCGTTTAGGCTCATTACCAGCCTTGGAAGAAGCAGCACACTTGGGAGCCATTGCAGGGGGTGAAAATTGGAGCAAAGTTCAACAAAAACCACAAAAAAAATCACACAGCACAGCGTAAAGAAAACCGTTCGGCATTGGTCATAGGCCAACTTTTTTGATCCAGTATGCATTTAAAAATGTAAAAAGTGCTTTTGATACAGTAAGTTATTCAACTCTGAACCTATTTAATTGTGATTTGTGTAAAGTTTTGTATAAAAAGGCAAGGTTGGGGTATTGACTGGTGGTCAGGAATGGATTAATCCATTTTCAGTTATTTCTTATGGGAGAAATTAACTCAGAATTCGACAAAATCGAATCTCGACACTTCTTCTGGAACGAATTAGCGTCGAGAACCAAGGTTCTACTGTAAAATGCTGGAGACTTTGAAGATGCACACTACAATTCATGGGTGGAATGCTGTTAAAAGACTAAATTATAAATGAGGGCACCCCTGAAGATGTGGAGTCCAGACGCTAGAAAACAAAGAAAGATCTCAGAGACTGAGATAGTTTGGGCATAAGATGAGGTGGTGAGAAGCATTTAATCAGAAAATTGGTAAATATGGTAAGGGTAGAACAAAGACAAGCAGAACCAGAAAATCTGGGACTAAAGGTAGATGGAGACCTAGGCCAGATAAGAATTCATGTTAAAAGTGTTCAAGTTTAATCCCATTAAAGAAAATTCAAAATTATATGTAATAATGAAAATGAAGTAAAAAATATCCACTTCCCAAGTACATGCATGAGTACATTTTACTAACCTTATGTGCTTCCTCTGGATACCACAGTGGATCCTTAAATTCATTATCATTGCATTTATAACACATCTGTCCATATATTGTATAGCCAATTCTCCCACAATGTTCTATATCAGAAAACTGGTAGTAAAATGCAATTAGGCCATTCATGCTTGTCCAACCATCACCACACACCTGTAAATGGGTAAAATTTAATTGAAATTAGTTAAACCTGTTTTTTACACACTACAATGCGTGAAAGCTTCACAGATGTACTTCCAACAACAGGATCTTCATCTGAAACGATTTTGTAAGTGGTACACTCTACTGGTCTACAGTTACTAAATTATTACTTACTGGTGCTTTGATTTTTTCCAGTTAAAAAAAATATTTTACGAATGAAGATCCAAAATTTTCAAATGAAGGTCCTAGGAACATCCTTAACTTTACAGTAAAAATAATCTAATCAACTTTGTAAAACAGGATAAATTAAAAAATACAAAATTTTACAGTACAACTGTAGCTTTTCATAAATGGAGTTATCCAATGCACTGTGAGTGTCAGCTGTTTAGTAACTAAAAAATACAAATGATTATAACAGGCAGGCCTAGGATGTAAGCCCTGACCTCTGTTGGCCCACTTTGGCCTCCGTTGAGTCTACCTTGATTGCTAACCCATCGCCCAATAGACAGATCTGGAGTGAAGAGGGGTGGTAGAAGTGGGTTAGTTCTTTATGAAAAGCTATGGTGTATATCTAGGAAAAATACAAATTATCTTAAAATTTGGTATTTGTTCCTACAGGGACACAAACCTTCACTTTTCATAAATGGAGCCTCTCTCCTTAGGTGGGAGGACACTCTACCCACTACAGTACTAAGAATAACAGGTGAGTATGCCATGGATTCCTCCAGGCTCCCTTGTTCGGCACTCCACACCCCCTAATCTCCAGAATATTACACTCCTGGGTTGGAGGCCTACCCTGACAAGAGAGGAGCACTGTAGTTCCAAATTCTAGGAACGAGCTCTATTCCTACCCTGTTATGGCTCTGTAGTTCAGGTAACAACTCTACAAGGGGCACTGTTACTGTGGCCCATCCCTGTATTTCATGGGGATCCACTGCAACAAGGCTCACTGGGCCATCTACTGCTTCTCTTCCTTACTCTACACCTTCGGGAATGTGGGATGCCACTCACTGTGGGTGGAGCTCTCCTATGTTAGGCTCCATGCCCATTCTAGGCTACTTGCTTTGCCATGACCACTGGACCCAGGGTGAGCAAGTCCAAGGTGTGAACAAGGACTGCCTCTTCCAGCCTCCTCCTTTCATCACCTGAAGGGTTGGGTGGTTCATCTAGTAACTGACCATTGGGCCTAACCCACAAATCTTGTAGGCCTTTACCTTACTGTGGAAGATGTCTCCTCCTTGTAAGAGTTCTATGTCCTGGTTGTTACCTTCCTCTACTGGAAGGAAGTTGGGTTTTTCTACATTTCCTTCTACTTACTGCATGTAATCCAGAACAACCCCCTGCATGGAAACAGTGGGACTCTGTCCACTTCAGGTAGTGCCCAACAACTCCTACAGGGCACAACACCCTCTCCTACCCACTCCCTTGATGAACTCACACAGGGATGGAACAGAGAAACTTTTTGAATCTTGGTTCCAAGACTGCTGGGTTCTGCACCTTGGCAACTTGTCCAGGAATTCTAGCACAAGCCTGAAAGTCATAAGGACCTAAACCTCTGAGTAGTACTCTGTAGGACTGGCTGTGGGGTGCTCCAACCATCCTGGCTGAGGTCCAGGCCAGGATGAAAACCATCTCCTTCTCCAAGTCCCTGCTGTCTACCCTCTGCCAGAGATCATATGGGTAGGTGGCAGGTCTCGGCTTATGAGGGCTCTAGTTATGAAATCCTTCAGGAGCCCTTATTTCCCTGGGAGGGCCTACTGTTTGACACATCTTATGAACACTGGTAGCTCCCAGATGCAGACAAGTCTATTCCTCGGTCTGGACACTTAAGAGATGATGGCCTGTATCACAGAGTGGCCTCTCTCAAGAGGGCCTTACCCTGCTGGGGCTACACTAAGAGTCTGTCGTCCCCGCACTTTTTTCGTAAACCCCTTTAGGAGGATGGTCAGAGTGTGTGTGAGATGGCTTTTCCATCTCCCCTTGAAAGAAACACCTTTTCAAAGGAGTACTGGATAGCCTCCCCTTGGAAATGAGGAAGGAACTCACTGCCTTGAGGTACCTTCTCTGTATTTTTGGACTGGCACCAAGAGGTCCTATGGGAACTCTCTTAGCACGCTGAACAGCAGATCCTTCAGTTCAGTAAACCAATCTTCTTGCAGCCACAATGGGATTACCATCGACCATGAGACATGGATGACCTGTTAAGAGTCTTCCTTCCCTGTCTAAACAGGAAGTTTTAAACATTTCTGTTGTTCCATGGATGCGTGAAGATGTCCTTTGTACACTGCCCTCAGGTATGGCACTTTAAATCAAAAGAGTGGTAACTTAGTTTTTGGGCCGTGTCAAACAGGACTATCAACAGACCTCTCCATACTTCCCTCACCACCTGATGTAGGGCCCATTCTGTCCCCACTACAGTATCTGGTCCTACTTTCTCAACTGGTCTGCTACCATGTTCCTCTTCTATGGCAGTGTCCCTTGCTGCTAAGTCAACTACATCTTTCTATAACCTGTTCTGTAACAGTACTGCCATCAAGCACCATTCAGGGGTAGACTGTCCCACCAAACGTATTCTCATCTCTGGAAGGGTACTGTGCTCCATCTTCTCCTAAGACTCCCAGGTCCCTGAAACACTCACTGTTCAGGTATGTTCTCCATCTCCTTCAGGGGATGGAAAATTACAGCACCTCTGAGGCAAACTTGCTGAGGAACATTCCTTACTGGAGGTTGGAGGAGTTAAACCACTAATTCAGATCTCTTCTTCCTTCCTTGTTTAACAGAATCACCTGATGGGTGCCTCCTTCGGCATCTGCCAGTGTGTCTCCAGCTACCATTTCCTGGAACGAAGGTGGAACCTTCCCCCGGCCCTCACTTTTCCTGGGATGTCAGGTGCCACAGCCACACCAGTTATATGGCCCCAGTCATGGATCCCTACACCACTACATGTGATGGGCAGGAAACACCTTGCCCACTGTCAGCATGAACCTTGTCTGCAGGTCAGGAACTCTACTGAATGCAGAGGCTACATGGGCCCCACTAATGGTGCAAATAAGCCACACACCCCACTTACAATACACTGAAGTCCCAAACCTTGTCACCTATCATGCATCTGGCTCTCAGAACAAAGAGCTCAAACATCCAGTTCACGACTCGAGTCTGGGTCATGTGATGAACTTGTCATGTGGTCGAGTTGTCCCAGTGCTGCAACTGGTTCAGCAACAAGCCTGGTGAAAGGAAGTGATGTGGTGGCCTTTTTATGTACTTTTAATATTGAATGTTAAAATTTTTTTAGTAATTTTTCTCATTATGGTTAGAACTAATAGAGAATGACTCTCACTGCAGGTCTGAGGTGGTGTGAGGGATCACCCTGATGTAAAAGTTTTTCTGTATTATTATGAAAGTGCATTTGGCAAAGAATATGTGAACTGAACAGGTGCAGTGGGAGCCTGATGAGAGTGATAGAAAGTTCTTGGTATAAGTGCACCAGCCAACTTCTTTCAGACGGAGCTGCAGTACTTAAAGAAGCATACACTGTCGCCTACTGCTGGTGAAAAAACTGCAGTGTTGTTCTACATTGTTGGTGGAAGTTGGTGTGCAGTCTGGTGTAGCAGTGCCTGTGAACAAGCTTGAGTTGTTCTTGTCAGACTATGCTGATGCAAGTGTTGACAATTACTAAAATGTTTTACCAGGGTGCAAGTGTCAGCATGTTGGTTGGTTAATAATTTGCTGGTGATGCTAGTACTTCAAATTTTAGGGATTTAACTTGTCATACAAGTGTTAGTGCTATCTGAATGAATACTGATGATAGCTTTATAAATGACTGCATCAACACAGCTGCAAATCGCTAAGAACTAAACGCACAGTGCATCCAAAATGGATGCAGATTGGATCTATGTGCTTGTGATAAGAGGACTGAGTTGGTATTATCACAAGACTATTATAACAATTTTCCTATAGACTTGTTTATAAGGTGGTTTTACAAGTTAGGTGCTAAGATCACTAAACTTAAGTACTTTGGTTATTCTGGTTGTAAAAAAAATTAGCTTTGTGTTAGGGAAAGAAAAATTGCCATCATATATTAAATAATAGGGAAATGGTTGATTATTCTTAAAAAGTAGGTTAGTTACTGATTAGGAGGGTTTGTTTACGAAGGTATTGTTTGCAGGAATTCAGAGTGCTAACCTGTGCTGACTGTAGATTTTGTAAATAACACTAGCATTAAATACATCTTTAGGTTAAGTTGTACAGTAATTATGTGATCTAGTACAGTAGTCCCCAAGATTGTTGAAATGAACCAATGCTCTTGCTCCGTCCCTCTCGATTAATTAACTGTTCCCAAGAGAAAGTAAAACCACAATGTATTTGGTGCCCGAACAAGGACCAGTGTATGGAGTGGAGGGAGAGTGGTGGAGTTCAGTGGTTTTGAGAGGGAAGACAGCAAAGAAGTAGTGGGAAAAGGTGGTTGGAGAAATATATGAAGGGTCTAGTAACACTAGTGTAAACAAATAGGAAAATTTTTTTAGTTGTTGTAAGGTAAAAGAAGGTAAAGAAAATGGAGGGATTACAGCACGAGGTGGAGCAGCTAAGAGAGTCGTTACGGAAGGCAGAAATAGAAAATGAGCAGTAAAGGCAGGAGAATCAGACGCTGAAGGGATGATGAAGGATATGAAAGAATCAGTCAAAGAACAAGTGAAGCTATCTGAGAGGAAAATGGAAGAGAAGTTAGAGAAGATAGAAAGAAGTTTAATGTGAGATTAGGATCTGGAATTAGTATGAGTGAGGAAATACAAGGAGCAGCAGGAATACGGCATAGAACTGATCCCAGATCAGGAGGATGAGGACAGGAAAAAGACTGTAGGAAAGGATAAGGGTACAAAAGATAGGCAAGAGAAAGATAGGAAAAGTGTAAAGAAAAGTAAGGCCAAGAAAAGGAGACACAGTATACAAGCTGAATGAGAGCAGGGACTCACTATGCACCATCAAGTAAGGATGGCTGTGTCAGAGGTGACCATGTGAGGGAACAGGTGGAGAGATAGAAAGTCAAGTGATGAGGGAGTGAAAGCAATACACAGGAGCAGAGCACTGAGGGAAGTACCTAAGACAGAAAAGTACTACACATCAAGTGAGGGAAATATAAATGACTTTTTTAAGGAGATGACAGATACTGCCTGGGGAAGTATGGACTTAGTGAGTACCATAGTTTACAAGGATTGGGCAGTTTCTGGAAGGTGGATTGTTAGGCATATCAAACAATCATGACTCTAGGAAGACTGAGGTATGATACTGCAAAGAGAGGACAATTGCTCAGGCGAGAAGAGTGCAAGAGGGAATAGGGTACACAGTAAGCAGAAGAATGAGTCTGAGGATGTACAGATGGGAAAGAACAAGTGTGTCTATGTACTACACCTGCCAACTTGAAACTTTAGCCAGAAAAAGTATGGGGATGAAGATATTAATGACAATAAGCTGTCGATGAAGAAGTTTCTGACTACCATTCCTAATTGTGTGGCAGAGTTTATAAATGCAAAGCAGAAGGAAAAGATGAGATGGAAGAATGAATGATTAAAGTGGAATGAAATGCTAGGGTTGGTGGAGGATTTTGAGTTTGAAAATATGGAAGACAGTAGGAATGAGAAGAAGCGTATATGGAGAGAATGCAAGAATTGCAGGGTAGGACTGAGCATGGGACGCAGTCGTAGACCATTCTATATAAACTATGAACAATTTATTAAGAGAGTTAAATGAGTGTGGAATGAAGAGAAATGGTAGGAATTCAAGGGGTGTGAGACAAAGCAGTAGTAAGATTAGGCAGGGACAGAAGTAGAAGTGTGATCTATGGCCAAAATATAGGCAGGGGGTAGGAAAATAGGAAGGGTAGAATGAATGTGGCCAGTGGTAAGAGAAAAAAGGTACAGTAAATGAAATGTCATAAGTGTAGAAGAGGACATAAGAAAAATTAATGTACACAAGGCACTTGGAGCCTGTTTACTGTGTGGTAAGATAGAAGCCTGTCTCAAGAAAGTCAATCTTTTCCTTTCCCTACAGAAGTGTTCAGCCACTCAATGGATGAATCTCCTGGGCACTCTATCGTCGATCGAACAGTTTGTGAGGTTGGAAAGGCTGCATATGAGGCCTCTACAGTTCTTTTTAATAGTCAGTTGGGACTGCAAGATAAATCAGGACTTATACATTTTCCCAATGACGTAAGAGATAAAGGGGGACCTGCATTGGTGGAACTCCATAAGCAGACTTTCGGAAGGAAAATCTCTTTCGCTAGTGAACCCTGACCTAGACTTCTCTGATGTGTCAGACATAAGTTGGGAAGCTCTCCTGGAGGGACAAGAAGTTTCGGGACTTTGGTCCCAATAGGAGAAAGATCTGCATATAAATATCAAGGAACTGAAAGCCATTCATTTGGGACTGCAACATTTTGTAAAGGAAGTATATGACAAAGAAATTTTGGTGCATGCAGACAACACAACAACCTTAGCTTATATAAGACTCCAAGGGGGGACTCACTCATTCTCCCTTTGCGAGAATGCCAAGAATCTCCTTCTTTGGGCAGAGCATAACCAAACCCAGCTGTTAAAGTGGTTCATTCATGGGAAGTGTAATGTATTGGCAGACAAACTCAGTCGTCGCAAACAAATTCTCCCGACAGAGTGGACCCTGGCCCGTCGAGTATGCTCCGACCTATGGAAGCTGTGAGGAAAACCAATGGTGGATTTTTTCACGACACCGAAAAACCACCGTCTTCCCCTGTTCTGCTCACGTTTCTGGACTCACAAGCCTGGGCGATAGATGAGATAATGCAAAATTGGTCAGGACTGGATGTGTATGCCTTCCCTCCATTTAGGATGGTGAGGGAGGTTCTGAGGAAGCTCCAGTCACATCAGAGCATCAGGATGACATTGATAGCTCCCTTCTGGCCAAGAAAAGAGTGGTTCCTGGAGCTTCTCGAACTGCTAGTAGACTTCCCACACCTTCCAGCAATCCCAAGTCTACTTAAACAACCCCATTACAGGAAATTTTATCAGGACACGTCCACTCTGGCCCTGACAGGGTTTCGACTATCCGCACACTTTTGCGAGCGAAAGCTTTTCAAGAACTGCGGCAGAAGCTATTTCTAAATGTAGACGACTTTCAGTGGAAGTCCCTCATTATGAGACTAGTCTTAGACTGCTTCCCACTCTTTGCTCTAGTAGATGGAGCCCACTTGGGGAAATGGGAAATTTCCAGGATGTGTCGCAGGGGGAACGAACCTTTACATTTATGCCAGAGAGCTGAGAGCCATTCGGTTAAGACTTCAGTTCTTCTCGACCATCGCTCACTCCTAGACTGCGGTATTCCTTTAGACAAGATCGCAGTCCTTACTTTTTTACCTTAGCTCTCACCACCAAGCGACAAGAGGGTTTTTACAATGGAACTTCTAGCAGTTGAACTGAGCCATTAGAAACTCGCTCTTACTCTCGAGGGGACTGTGAATCCCCTGAACTGTTGGGTTATGTGCCTCTGTGGGGCAGGCCGATCTCGACTTCCTTCTTAAAGGAATTTTCTAGTCTGGGCAACAGACACCTTACTGCAAGATCGTTCCAACCTGGACCTCTGAGCTCTTTCACCACTGACATGGTCATGGAAGGGCTGAACTTTCTCATGCTTGTCAGAACGCTATGATATTCCTTGTAGCCCCATTCTGAACCATAATTTGTGGTTCCTGAATTGCTATGGCTGATTGGTGGACTCTACAAGAATCCTTCCACCACTCATTTCTTCTCAACCAACCTCATTTCAAGAGACGTCACCAAGGGTGGTACGCTCTTACGCGGACAGACTTTGGGCTGTCCAGGTGCTTGTCAGGAAAGAGGTCATTTTTTCAGAGGTGCTACAAGAGACATTTGAAAGATGCAGACATCTTCTAGCTCAGCCTACCAATCTAAATGAACGATGTTCTGAATTGGGTGTCTCAGACTCTTAAGTTTCTTATTTTGAGACATTTATGACTCAATGGCAGCATTGCCTTTTTTATCAGAGGATATAGGATCTCAAATGTTCTTCATGTCATTCACAGTTCAGTTTACAAGCATCACATCACTGAACCCGTGCTTGAAGCCTGTAAGCTATGGCCGACCTTTAACCCTTAAACGCCGAGCCTCTATTTATAAAAGTGTCTGTCGTATGCCGGTGGCGTTCAGGAGTTAGCGCCGAAGCGGAAAAAAAGTTTTTTTCAAAAAATCACAGCACGCTTAGTTTTCAAGATTAAGAGTTCATTTTTGGCTCATTTTGTCATTGCCTGAAGTTTAGTATGCAACCATCAGAAATGAAAAAAAAATATCATTATCATATATAAATATTGGAATATACGACAGAGCTAAAAAAATTTCATATATAATTGTTACAAATCGCTGTGAGCAACATAGTTAAAGAATGAGTTATTTTTTTCATTGTATTGTACACTAAATTGCAATGATTTTTTGTATATAACAAATTGTAAAACAATCATAGCAACACAGGAAAATATTATCACAAAATGATGCAAAATTCAACAACGAGCGGATAAAGAAAGTTTTTTTCTAAAATTCTGTAAATCAAAATATTGTGCTAGAGACTTCCCGTTTGTTTGCAAAATGAAGCTGTAATTGATTGAATATTACTAGACTTTAAGTGTTTTAGCTTACAACTGCAGTTTCGACCATTTCAGTCGAGATAAAGTTGACCGAAGGTCAAACTTTTCTATATCGTGATTTATATGAAAATATTTCAAAACTGATAAAAGCTGGCAACCATGAGTTATTTTTGTTGTATTCTACATGATATTGCACACATTTTCATGTATAACACTTTATGTAAGGCCTTATATAAACGGTGCGGAAATATGACAAGGTGACAAAAAGAAATTCTGAGATTTTTTTTCCGGCGAGTTACTGCGTGCGGGAGGTAAGAAAATGTTTTTTCAAAAATTCACCATAAATCGAAATATTGTGCTAGAGACTTCCCGTTTGTTGCAAAATGATGATAAATGATTGAATGTTACTAGAAAGTAAGAGTTTTAGCTTACAGTTGCGTTTTTCGACCATTTTGGTCAAGTCAAAGTTGACCAAAGGTTGAAATTTTTCTATTTATCGTGATTTATATGAAAATATTTCCAAACTGATAAAAGCTACAACCATGAGTTATTTTTTGCATTCTACATGAAATTGTGCACATTTTCATATATAAAACTTCATGTAATGGCTAATATAAAATGGTGCAAACATTACAACAAAGTGATGAAAGAATTTCTGAGATTTTCGGCTGAGTTGCAGCCTTGGACGTATGAAAAGTTTTTCAAAAAATTCACCATAAATCGAAATATTGTGCTAGAGACTTCCTGTTTGTTGCAAAATGAAGGTAAATGATTGAATATTACTAGAATGTAAGAGTTTTAGCTTTACAATTGTGTTTTTTCGACCATTTTCGGTCGAGTCAAAAGACTGAAGGTTGAAATTTTTGGCACTTATTGTTATTTATATGAAAATATTTCAAAACTGATAAAACCTACAACCATGGGTTGTTTTTTGTTGTATTTTACAGGAAATTGCGCAAGTTTTCGTATATAAAACTTTATGTAACGGCTAATATAAAACGGTGCAAACATTACGACAAAGTGACAAAAGAATTTCTGAGATTTTCAGCAGTTACCACGCACGGACATAAGGAAAAAGTTCTTTTTCCAAAGTTCACCATAAATCAAAATATTGTGCTAGAGACTTCCAATTTGTTGCAAAATGAAGGTAAATGATTGAATATTACTAGAATGTAAGAGTTTTAGCTTACAATTGCGTTTTTCGACCATTTTGGTCAAGTCAAAGTTGACCGAAGGTTGAAATTTTGGCACTTATCGTGATTTGTAAGAAATTATTTCAAAACTGATAAAAGTTACAACCATGGGTTGTTTTTTGTTGTATTTTACATGAAATTGTACACATTTTCATATATAAAACTTTATGTAACGGCTAATATAAAACGGTGCAAAAATTACAACAAAGTGACGAAAGAATTTCTGAGATTTTAGGCAGAGTTACTAATGGACGTGAGAAAGTTTTCAAAATTCACCATAAATCGAAATATTGTGCTAGAGACGTCTCATTGTTGCAAAATGAAGGTAAGTGATTGAATATTACTAGAATGTAAGAGTTTTAGCTTACAATTGCATTTTTCGACCATTTCGGTCGAGTCAAACTTGACCGAAGGTTGAAGTTTTGGCATTTATTGTGATTTATGTAAAAATATTTCAAAACCTACAAAAGCTACAAGCATGGGTTGTTTTTGTTGTATTCTACATGAAATTGCACACATTTTTATATATAAAACTTTATGTAACGGCTAATATAAAATGGTGCAAAAATTACAACAAAGTGACGAAAGAATTTCTGAGATACGTCGCTGATGCTCTGTAGTGTGAGAAGAAAGAAATTCGCGCATGCGCGGCTGGATAACGCTTGTAAACAAAACAACAGCATGATCCGTGAACTCCCAGCATTCCTCAAGGCGCGTGATTTAAAATCTTTCGCAAACTAGGCCTATAACTATTTTTCCGCGAATATTTAAAAATACTTTTTGTAGTCGACGTACCGTACATCCACTCGGCACCCGATAGACAATTTTAGTCGACGTACGATACGTCCAGTCGGCGTTTAAGGGTTAATATACATGAAAAACAGGGTGAAATATCTTGACTTTTTTCTGAGAGCACTTTATATACAATCAAATATACTGTACAGTATTAACTTATACCAAAAGACAAACATACCTGACAAAAGAAGCGCACTTTACAGCTGTCTTTTAAAAAAAAAGAATTCTCAACCATGGTATCATGAGATTCAATACTGAACAGGCACCAAACATCAGGAAGATTTCTGAAGAACAGCTGCATGTACTGCTGAAATAATTCCTCAACACCCCTAAAATAAAATAAAATTGAAGAAAGATATGTCACCATTACCCAAAATATAAACTATTTATGTCAAACTTTATTTCATAAGTACAGATTTGGGAAGTTCTCTTGCACAGAAAAATAATCACAAAATTACAGAAAACAGGGGTAAATCTACTTATTGTTATCAAAACAATAAACTAACCACCTAAATCTGAGTTTTCATATTACAAAACATAGGCAAATCTCACAATTAATGTTTAATAAAACAATGTTCTACAGTAATACAAACAATGTTGGTAGAACTTATCCCTTGACCATGTTATGGCCATAAAAGAGCAAATTTAAATTTATAATGATATCCTTAAAAGGTTATCTGTAAATACAATGACCCCTCAACTTAACAGCAGGGGGTCTGCCCTCAAGATAGGTAACCAAATCCATTAGGTTATGAAGAGTGGCATATAGCCTATAGAACACTCTGGAGCCAACTCATAGCTCACAGGGTACAGCAATTCCATATAAAATACTTCCTACCGCTATCCTAACTGGTACTTTGTAATTATCATTCCATTTAAAATATTAAATTGCCATTCAATTTCAAAGATATATCTGCAAAATTAATTGCTTTTAAAATACAACCTAACAAAAATATACCAGACTGAAGTAGTTCTACCTACTTATGTTTACAAAATATGTAAAATACACAAAACTCATACAATATGAAAAACCATAAAAATGTTTGTATTTCTTTAACACAAGAAAATGACACTTTTATGATAAAATAAAGTTTTATATATACTTACCAATTAATTACATTGCTTACACTTTTACTCGCCGGCAGCTTAAAAATTTTGAAATTCGCGGTAGCGCTAGTGTCGATGTAAGTCACTAGTCCCCGCCCACTTTCAGGGTATGAGAGGAGTGACTTCAACAGTGTGATTCAATTGTTTTTTGCCCTTCTTTCCATATGAGGGGAGGAGGGAGGGCTGATTCGTAGTTACTTGGTAAGTATATATACAGTAAAACTTTATTTTATCACAAAAATGTCACTTTTATATATGTAACTTACCAAGTAACTACTCTGCTGAATCCCAAATTGACACAGAGGTGGGATATATTACAATGTTTGTCTTTCCTTAACTGGTAAGAGAGCTGCTGCAGGCAGATACTGCCTCTAGCTGGTGCTCATCTAAACCATGTAGGGTGTGGTGAGTTGGTCAGACGCACCTCTACATCAGTGGGTACTTTGCAGCAAGGAATGAACCCGGTGACCATAGCAAAGTCCATGCTTTGCAGCCAAGCCCCACCCACTGACTACGTCACGACCATTTCTTGAAGCTGATTGGCTGGGAATGGTTCAAAGAGTTGGCTAATCAGTGGTTTTTTTCATCTTCATTTATTTTGCAATGGTTGTTTTACCTAACTAAAATACGTTCTGCTGATTGCCAAAAAGAAACGTTATTTGTTCCGACATGATATACTAGCCATCCATCCTTTACATTGGGAATTACTTTCAGCATAAGCTGGAAATGGCCGTTGAACTTTCGAACACGGTGGTTGGGCAGTTAACTACTGTCCGGGAGGCGGGAGTACCACTTGCCTGGACGTAAAAATTCCAATTTGCTTTCAGCCGTCATGTGCTGCAGATGTGTTTCTCGTTCTCTGCCCTGACTGTCTTTGAGTTTTTTCCCCGGTGGGATCTTCTTTGTCTTTTGTCTGAATATGAATGTGGATAAATCCCGTAAACCCTCCTTCCCCCAGTGTGTGTGTCCTGGGGTGAGAGGCAAGAAGTGCTTCTCCCTGTTCGGAATGTTGTTCCTGGTAGGCCAAGCAGTGGGCGAAGTTTGAGGGGAGGAGATGATACCGTAGGAAGTCCGCCAAGGCGTTACCTGAGGTAACACGCCCCAACGACTCCTGTGGTGGCTGATCCATCGGGATTGTTTCTCCCTCCCGGCAAGCTTCCCCTTCTTGCTGCCTCTCCCTCAGGTGAGGACTACCCTTCCCCTTCCTCATTCATTTCATCAGGTGTGGAAGGCCGCGGGGGAGCGGACGTTCAGGACATCCTCTCTGGGGCCTCTCCTTGCTCTGGGGGCAAACTTTCTCCCCTGGAGCGAGTGGAGGCTTCCCTTTTTGACCCGACTCTGTTCTCAGGCTTGGGTATGGAAGCGTGTGTTGGTAACCAGGTACCTGATCTCGCCTCTGCCTGGCTGCACCAGGGTCTTCCCGGCGTTCCATCACTGGAGGGCCTGGTATCCCATTTGTCAGGTGCTCCGGTGACGACCCACGCAGCCACCACATCCACCACCACGACTGTCACCATTTCATCATTTGGGAAGCTTCCTGTGACG
This sequence comes from Macrobrachium rosenbergii, assembly GCF_040412425.1. Taxonomy (NCBI): domain Eukaryota; kingdom Metazoa; phylum Arthropoda; class Malacostraca; order Decapoda; family Palaemonidae; genus Macrobrachium; species Macrobrachium rosenbergii. The sequence goes on from NC_089796.1 coordinate 58,131,848, forward strand.
GTGGCCTCACACCTGGACACCCAGGTGTCAGCCGCTCCTGCCACGTTCCATTCCGTGCCACTGCCTCCTGGTTTCCTGGCCCCGTTATCCCTGCCTGGCCCCTCGCAGATGGTGACTTCTTCGATACCATTCATGTCCATGCCTATTCCTGTTGCTGACCCACACTTGTTCCTGACAACGGTTCCAGCTCCTGGCTACACTGACCCTAGGTCCGGCCTGGCTTCTCATGCGCCACCCATGCCTCCAACCCAGGTTTCATCTACTGGCTTTCCTGGCTCCTGCTACTGCACCTGCCCCAGTAGCTGCTGGCCTGAGCACCACCTCCGCTACCCAGGTTGCACCTGCTCCCCTGGCCCCCCTGGCTGATCCTGTGCCTTCTACTGCTCCTTCGTGGATGGGGGACCTGACTGCCATCCTGAGGAACATAACGAAGAAGAAGTCGAAGAAGAGATCGAGGAAGGTAATGTTGACGTCTTCGTCGTTGTCTGCTACCTTTTCTTCCTCTTCTTCTTCCGAGGCTCGCCAGCCAAAGAAGAAGAAGCCTGCCTCTCCCTCCCAAAAAAAGTCTCGCACTGAGACTTCTAAGGGACTGCCTCTTTCCAAAGGGAAGGCAGTGGGATCTCTCATTGGCTCTTCACCGTCCATGGACCAGGGAACCACTGCCCTGACCCCCGGGTCAGTCGTATCAGGAGCTGAGGGCGTGCAGACCACGGTTTGGACTCCCCCCATTGCACCAAAGATGCCTATTTCGAAGGCCAGCGGGACTGTGTTGGACACTCGTTCGCGAGTCGCTCTGAGTACTCAGGTCTCTAAGGAGACCCGGGCGGGAGAACCTCTCTCCGTACGGACTCAGGCACAGGACAGGAGAAAGAGTCTGGGCATGCAGGTGCCCCGACTCTTTCTGCTGGTGCTTGTTTGAGTGCCAAGCAAAGGTTCCCCGGAGGTGTGCACCTGGTGAGAGAAGAGGGTCCCCTGTTCAGTCTGGAGAGTTTTGGCACCTGAAGTGAGGTGCGTCAGAGGACAGAAAGCCAGCCGTCCGCTGTTCCCAGTCTTCCGTGGCCAGTCTGGCTCGAGGGAGCCGAGAGGTTTGAGCCTCCAAGAGAACGACTGCCCAGGCAAAGCGTTCAGAGGTTTGCTGTCACCACAGCTGGTTGGGATTCTCTGGCCCAGCTGGTCCTGCCGGTTCTGCCACCAAGACCAGTGGGAACACTCTTCCTGCCTCCCCTCTAGGGATCCCCTGGCCATTGTTCATGTGGCCATCTCGGGTCTGGCTCGCCAGGTCGCCATCATGGTGCAGGAAGGATGGGTCTCGACTCCCTCCCAGGTGAGTAGATCGGGAGGACCATCCTGAAGGACTCGAGGTCCTCTTCCCAGGCCCCACCCCCCGAGATACAGAGGACGCCCTCCTCTGTCAGCACAACCACCTTTGGGAAGGGACCACGGCTTCTTCTGTAGATCGTTCTCCTTGAATCCTTTGGGGACCCAAGAAGGAACTTTTTGGGCTGTCACCACTGCCGGGGGGTCCTTGATCAAGTGAATGGTCTTGTGTCTGGCAGGACAGTGCACTGCTGAACCACTGACAAGGTTCTGCCACCAAGACCAGAAGTGTTTCTATAAGCCATCAGGAGAGGTCACTGCCACCTAAGCTTGGCCTGCCTGTCCCCTCTCACCTCCTGGGATTCCCCCTCCTCGTAGACCCTGGGCCACTGCCAAGGCAGCTTTCAGGTAGTCTCCTGGTTGGATCTGTGGTCATTCAGGAAAGAGAAGACTCGAGAGACTATGCTGTCTGGAGGCAGAGCCATCTTCTCCCGCCCACCAGATGTGTGGGCTAACCTGGTCCTGAGCGGAGTGTATTTCGCCTGGTCTGCCTGGCCCCGGGCAATGGCCCTCGAACGGACCGTTGCGGGGTCTACCTCTCTTCCCTAAAGAGTTGGTGGATGCTGTGGTGGACAAGCGCTCGGGTCGATGACAGCGACTGGTGTTCAGGAAGGATATTCCACTGGGGTCTGCCAGGCTAGCTCTTCCTCGGTCCCTAAGAAATCCCAGTGTTCTCCCTCCTGCACCCAGGGCAAGGGGAAGAAGAAGGGGAAACCGGTTCCCCCCTCCTGGTATTGAAGGTGGGTCCTTGGGCAACATGCACACACGGAAGACAAGTGATGTCCTCGGGAGGACTCTGAGTCTTGGCCATCCCTCGCCTACACCCGCAAGACAAGAAACAATGTGCAAGGACTCCACTGCAGCAAGTGCAAGCTGGCTGAGCAAGGGTGCTGTGGAAGTCATGTTGGACCAGTCCCCAGAAGGCTTTTTACAGCCATGTCTTCCTCATAGAAAGCCACAGGGGATGGAGACCAGTCATAGACCTCTCTCCCCTGAACCGATTCGTCCGCCAGACTCGGTTCATGATGGAAACGACTCGTTTCATGCTCGCTTCCATCAGGGAGAACGACTTCATGCTTACCGTGGACTTGAAGGATGCATATTTCCAAATACTTATTCATCCGTCCTCTCGCAAGTACCTCCGCTTTATCCTCGGGGAGAAGGTATTCTAATTCAGAGCACTCTGCTTCAGGCTCTCGACCGCTCCCCAGGTGTTCACAAGAGTCTTCTCTCTCATGTCAGCTTGGGCCCATTCACATGGGATACGCCTACTGAGGTATCTCGACAACTGGCTGGTCCTGGTGAGCTCCCACTCGCAGTTGCTGCAGGACAGGGATTGGCTCCTCAAGTTTTGCCGTGATCTTGGGATCATGGTGAACCTCGAGAAGTCGTATCTCACCCCCAAGAAGAGGATAGAGTACCTGGGTATGCTGATAGACACGACAGCAGCAAAAGCCTTTCCCCTCGGACTCTCGTATCAGCAGGTTCAGGCAGGCAGCACAGCTGTTCCTGTCTCAACAGGAACAGCCAGCTCGGCAAGGGGAAGTCGTCATCGGTCACCTGTCATCGCTGGAGAAGCTGGCACCTCATGGGTGTCTTCACCTGCAGTCGCTACAATGGAGACTAAAGGAGTACTGGTCCCAGTACTGAGACCCCTAGACCTTTCTAATCCCTCTTTCCGAGGAGGTGAGAGAGGATCTTTGCTGGTGGATGGACGATAGTAACCTCTTGATAGGAGTATCCTTGCATACTCCCCCTCCGGACATGCTGCTGTTCTCAGTCGCATCGACCGAGGGATGGGGCACACACCTGGAGGAGTTGCTGACTTCGGGAGTGTGGCATCAAGGTGACAAGCACCTTCACATCAACATCCTGGAACTCAAGGCAGCCTTCCTGGCTCTCCAAGAGTTCCGGGATCGAGTGATGGGGCACTCCGTGGTACTGATGAGCGACAATACCACGGTAGTGGCATACGTCAACAAGCAGGGGGGTCTAGTATCCCTCCCGCTCCACCAGTTGATGCAGGTACATGAGTGGGTCCTGGCTCACTCAGTAGAGCTGTCAGCCAGGTACATTCCAGGCAAGAGGAATGTCGTGGCAGACAAGCTCAGCTGCCAGAATCAGGTGATAGGAACCGAACAGTCCCTTCACTCGGAAATCACGGAAAGACTGTTCGACCTGTGGGGACGTCCAATCATCGATCTGTTCGCCACCCGGTGCAACAGAAAACTCCAGGTCTTCTGTTCTGTCGTGCCGGACCCATGGGCTGCTGTGGGGGACGCGTTCCAGCACCCGCGGGACAACCTCAATGTCTACGCCTTTCCTCTGTTCTGTCTGATTCACAAAGTGATCAACCAGGCGACGATCACTCCGAATCTCAGAATGATTTTAGTGGCACCCACCATTTGGTATCCAGACCTGTTAGCTCTCCTTTCCGAGGCGCTGAGAGAGATCGGCCCCCTGGCCCAACCTGCTGTCAACCCCACGTGGAGCGGTGTCACCAGGCAGTGCAGTCCCTGTGTCTTCATGGCTGGAGGTTATCCACCATCTCCTGCGAGTGAGAGGCTTTTTGCATCGTGCAGCAACAGAGATGGCGGGGTACCTCAGGTGATCCTCCACAGCGGTATACCAGGGAAAGTGGTCCATCTTCTGTGGTTGGTGTTGTGGACAAGGTATCTCTCCGGTTGGAGCTACTGTTCAGCAAGTCGCGGACTTCCTTGTCTTCCTTCGCCAAGAGAAGATTCTCTGTTTCAGCTGTAAAAGGCTACCGCGTCGCACTCGGCCTAGTCTTGCAGCTGAAAGGAATAGATATCTCCTCTTCTTTTGAGATTTCTCTAGTGATGAGAAGCTTCGAAAGGTCTTGCCCACCCAGGCATCTCAGGCCCCCTGAGTGGGATGTGACTCTCATTTTAAGGAGCCTGACTTATGCACCAAACGAGCCTTTAAGAGAGTCGTCAGACAGGGATCTGACCCTCAAGACCATCTTCTTGCTGGCCCTGGCATCGTCAAAGATAGTTGGCAAACTGCACAGACTTCCCTTTGATGTTAAACACTCAAGGGGATGGGGATCAGTTATGCTCAATTTCGTGCCGGATTTCATGGCGAAGGCTCAGAATCCTTCCGTCCCTGACACACGGTTCGAGTCTCTCACAATCCCCTTCCTAGAGAACTTTGTAGGTAATGAACCAAAACAAGATGGTACTGTGTCCTGTTAGAGTGCTGTGGCGCTATCTAAAGAGGGCTCGACGTCTCCGGCCTGAGTGTCGACGACTCTTCGTTAGTACTGGCTCGACCAAGAAAGAAGTGTCCATGAACACTATCTCTTTCTGGCTTCGTGAAACAATAAGGAGAACGTGTTCTGCTACTGGAGAAGACGACGCCAGTACGCTTCATCCGAGAGCTCACAAAGTCCGCAGCATTGGTCCGTCCCTTGCATTCCGGAAGAACGTGTCGGTTCTTCAGGTGTTGAAGGCAGGTGTGTGGTCCCAACAGACCACCTTCACCTCCTTCTACCTCCGGAATGTTGCTCACAAGTCCTTGGACACTTTTTCCTTGGGTCCTGTGGTGGCTGCTAAACAATTTGTGTAGCTTACCCGGCTCCTCTAACAGGGCAGTGTGATTGGGAGAATGAATGTGGAGTGACTGGCCTCTCTTCTTTCTCTCCATCTCAGCGATCTTCCCACGGGCAGGGAGCAGACGTGCCGTTACATACTGGATCTGGCAGGTTTATAGAAGCAACCCCACTCCTTCCCCTTGCAAGGGGGGGAAGGAGACCATGACAATAAGACAAACCCAATGCTTATGATTGCCTTAATGTCACCAACTCCAAGTTCTTCCTAGCATACTTTGCATGAACTGATGATTCCTCTTTCATGCAAAGGGACCCAGAAGTCTGACAATTGATCCCGAGTTTCTTACAACTCGATCATTTTGTCAGAGACAGTTTTCCTTTCCTCGCTCTATCGACCAGGAAGGGAAGACAAGGTGTGGTGAACTCCAGTCAGTTCATAGAGAGTCACCCACATTCCTCCCTCCAACCAGAGAGTCTTCCTAATGAAAAGGACCGACGGTTTGTATATTGTGTTGGAACAAATCACAATTTTTAAAGTAAACTGTATTTTTCCTAACTATACAAACCTGAGTTCCTTTACACTGCATTTCTGGGTTATCCGACCTGTGTCAGCCGGTGAAATAACCATTCAGCACTTATTTCTAGGTAAAGCTATTGCTAAATATACCAGAGAAAAGCTAAATGCCAGCAAGGAGTTACTACCCCCAGTGCGAGCTCCATGAAATGGAGTCGTGTATGAGAAAGGGTGAGATTGTCACAATTACAGGTCTCCGCCTGTAAACATTCCCAATGTCAAAAGTCCCACCAAGTGAGGTGCCGATACAAACCCCGCATCGCTCATGGACCTGTAAACAAACCAGCATTCCTACATTCCATTTTTAGCACGCGTCGCTTTTGTTAGCCTTTTTCTGTGTGCGCTCTTTTGTGCCCTATTTTTCTTGGTTTAATGGCATCCTCCCAGGATTCTTCATCACCTAAGTTGAGTACCATCTCTATTTTATTTTAGGTGGTTGAGGCTCCTTATTTCCCTCTAATTTAATAATTAGGGAGATTTATAACGCCCGCCTCGTCCACCGTCTCCCGGCCTCATGTGACCTTCAGTCTCGGTGCGGGATTTTTATGTCGGGGCTTCGTTCCCCTTCATTTTCTTATGTTTTGTGCCTTATGCTTATCCTATATTCAATTTGGCATTATTATTTATTGTTGTGTTACCCTTCTCTGGGGAAGTTCGGGTCCTTGTCGTTTAGGCTATGGGTTTTCCCCCTCGGGCCTATCCGCTCTTTATCAATTCTTATATGTGCTGTATTTTGGACCTCACTTCCTCCAGCTTTTTGGTATATTATTTGAGATGGTACAGTTATGCTTATTAGGTTTTATTTTAGGCCTGGCCATTTGGATGTTTTTGATATTTACGGATTATGTCCTTTGTTTTTAATGTTGAAGGTCGCCATTTCCCTCCAGCTCTTATCGCGTTGAGGTTTGGTCCTCCCTTCTAGATGTGTCTTTTATGATTATTTGAATTATTGAATTATTTTATTTATGCCTAGGTTAGTTAACTTTTAGGCTAGTCTGGTAGATACCTTCTCCCCTGGGCTTCTCCTTCAGCCAGCCGGCTGTGTTAGTTAGCCCTAGGAGTTAGGCTATGGCGTTCTGTTCCCTTCCTCGGAAGGGAAGTTTAGAGTGTGTGGAGGGCCTCATGGTTTGGTGCTTCCCCTTCGGTTGTGTTACGGGTAGAGGTGTTTGGCTCGTTATCTCCCCTCTCCCTGTTTCGGCCTTTCCGTTTGGACTGTTGAGTCCTAGTAAAGGTTAAGCTGGAATAGCGAGGGGTGTCTTATTAGCCTACCCTTGTCCGATCCACACCTTCGGGTTAGCTTTCCAACTTCATGTATATCCCCTCTCCTACCTCCTTTCCCCCATCCTTGCTCTCTTCCCCCTTGGTTCGCTTTCATGTACTTTGTTAACTTACCAAGGCTTGAGAGCTTTTACCTGTTCCTACGCTATAGCCTACATCCCCTTCCTCTGCATTGATTGGTTTTGTCCTCTCAGTACTGGGTTTCCACCTTGCAGTCGGCACCCTGTCGAGGACTTGCTTGGTGACCGGTGCTCCACTCCTGTTCACCATTCGCTTTTACCTTTTCCTTGCTCATTTGGCCTTTGAGGGTTCCCCATTCTCTCCTCTCTCATTAATCGTTCGTACATGTTCGACCGATCGAGAGGGAGAAAAGTGGATCTCATGGCGCCCGGGTAGTGCTCATTCACCCCCTGGTCACCGCTACTGGTCCCCCTCTCCTGGCCTGTCCCAGCTCTCCCCCCTCCCTCTAGTGTCAGTGCGTTGTTTTTCCCCAACCAGGGTGTTGTTCTCCCAGACCGTCACCTCGGGGAAATAATTGTGTACATGTAGCCAGTTAGAGTTTCCCACCTGACTGTCTTCTGTCTTATTCACACGCCCGTTTGCCTTCGTTCTATTCATTTTAGAACTCATTACTGTTCCCTAGTATCTACCCTCCTCCGACTAGCTAATTTTGTATTTTCTGCTAGGTAGTGGGATGCTCGTCGCTTACCACTCCCGGTGGGCGGTGTATGGTCGGTCGGTGCTCTCACACCTCCTCCGCTGTCACTGTATTAGAGTATCAGGACTCCCCCAAGCGGAAACACCCAACTCTTACTTATAGTTGACCTTTCACTAGCATGTATATATATATATATATTTTTTTGAATTTTACGTTTTTTCGGGACCTTCCTGTTGCTCCGGACTACTCCGGCGGTCCCTTTATGTTGTTTTTGATCTTGCATGATCTAGTAGACCCCTTATCCTTCTGGTATACTCCGGTCGGGTCTATCTGGTCTAATAATCTATTATCCTAAGACACTGCTCCGGCACCCTACCCGGCGGCCTTATCAGCATTGCTCATGTGCCCCACTCGACAGATGGTGCGTTGTCAGAGGGGTGCAGGTGCACGGGTGTCCTGCAGCAAGCTAGCGGACATGAAGTTTGCAGGTCCCACCCCGGTGCGCCCGTTCACGAGGGGACCTGGTCGCCTGGGCACCCCATGGCTGTGAGGTGTGCTATGCTCTCTGAGCGGGTTCTGATGAGCCGGTAAGTCAGTTATTTCCACTCCGATTCATGCTTTTTTTGAGTTTCGTCTCTTATGGATAGTGGAAAGATATTCTCTTTAGGAGGTTTGGTCACCTGACTTTCTCCTTTCACTGGACACGCAGCTCTCTCGTGACTCTTAAGCTTATGACCCTCAAGACCTGGGTAACGGCTTTGGGAGGAACGTTGGGGCAGGGGAAACCCTACGTCCTTTCTAAGGACATCTGCAGCGTTCTCTTCCCCGCCGCCTGGATCTCGCTGCCAGTTGCTGACGAGTGGCCACCCCCTTTGATCGCTGGGATCCGGGAGATGACTCAGCCCTCCCAGGGAAGACGTGGCCGCATGCGGAGAGGTCACTGAAGATGTTGCGGCTCTGAATCTGGAGCCATGAACGTGGACCTGGATCTCCAAGCAGGTAAGGGGGTAAGTGAGGCAGGTGAATATCTGTTTAGCCTCCTTCTTCTTGCTTCTTTCTTTTCCAGGATTCGTGGAATCCTCTTGCTTATGGACGGTGCAAGGTCTACCATCCCTAAGGTTAAATCTATTAAGAAAAGACCTTGAAGACCCAGAAAGTCCGCTCCGGGTTCCCTCTGAAGACGTCACAGGCTCCTAGCCCCTGCCGCCTACGAGCAAGGCCTCTACCTCTGGGAAGGGAGTTACACCGAGCAAAGTAAGGAGGTTTCCCCCTCCTTCCTTTGATGCCGAAGATTGCCGAGCTTCTTATGCAGAAGCTCGACAAAAGAGTTGACGACAAGCTGTCGAACTCTCCAAGTCAGTTGTCATCCTCTAATGCTTCGTGCTTTCCTATGAGCAGGTTAAGTCCCAAGGACCTTAATCTCCGGATTCATGCGTGGCGGAGCGGCCAAAAGATCTTTCTCCGTTCGGACACCTCCAACCTTCCTCCCTTTGATAAGGGGGAACCCTTGCGCCCTGACCCTTTATGCTCCCAGCATGAGGGTACCCTTACCATCGAGGGCCTAGGCAATTCGTGAGGTTGGAGGAACTTGATTCTTCCCTCCTGGTCTGGAATCTCCTTACCCAGGTTATGCCAGACTCACTGAGGAGGCATGGATTCGGTCCATAAGGTCCCTAAGGAGACTGTCATCTTCCGGAGGACCAGGCCCAGTCGTCTCTGCTTAGGACAATGGAGTGGCAGGCGGAGAACACCAAACTCCCACCCGGCCAAGGGTGCGTTTATGTTCTCTTTGGGAGAGATTGCACCCTTGCACCTCAAAAAGTGGCTTCCCTCACTAGCCAAGCTTGCATGGAGGGTAGCTCTTCCTCATCTCCGAGACAGATCCACCTCTGCGTCTTCCCGAGATTCTGAGTTTTGGGAAGGAGCCCCAGCCACTTTCACGCGTAACACGATTTGACCTGACTGCGCTTTCTAACTTGTTCAGTGAGCAACTACCTAAGATCCCTGAGTCGCCTGAAAAAGCTGAAGCTGAGACTCAAGGGACAGGCTTAGCAGGTCCTTAAACTCTCTGACTTTGGTGGAAGCAACGTCGGTGGTCTACAGCTTAAGACGCTTTATTCCAGGTACTGACGAAATCTCTTAGCGAAGTTTTCAGCAGGACCTGTATGACTTCATCAAGGCCTGAATGAACTGCCGAAAGCACATCTTTTTGCAGCTATCCATCCATGAGCCTAACAGGCTTATGAAAAGTTCCATCTGGGGAGCTAATCTCTTCCCCCAGGAAGAGGTTGATGCTTGATCCCAGCTGAGGCAACTAGGGCCAATCCAAAGTCTCCGGCTCCGTTGGGGTCTGTCTTTTAAGAGGAAACAGTCTGAGCCCGCAGGACCCGCCTAAGTCCGGGAAAGAAGAAATTTGGCTAGTTCAAATGGCTCCCTGCTCAGACTGTCTTGCAGGCTGTCCAGGTTCCTGCTCCTGGTCATCCTTCAACCTCCCATTCCCAACCTCAACCTCAGTATGTGCAGGTTCAACCAGCCCATCAGCCTCTCGCTGCCCCTTCCATATGTCTCTTCCCGACTTACCAATGCTTCATATGAAAGCCAGGGGCATTTTGCTCAATACAGAATGCAAGGGAGAGCCAGAGGATACTTTAGAGGTAGGGGAACACCTCGCTCCTCCTCCAGGAGAAGGGGGAGGCAGAGCTCCAGAGGAGAGACCCTCTCCCGCCCAGTGAGATATCTCAGGTAGGGGGAGGTTGTACATATTCGGGACCAGTGGAGCTTCATCCATGGGCCCAGCATAGTCTCCAAAGGACTGGGTGGAGTTGGTGCAAGGTCCTCCCCAAGTCAGGTTCCATCAATCACCGTCCAAGGCTCTGGAAGGACTTTTGTGAAAGATCTATTACAAAAGAGGGCAATAAAGAAAGAGACCTGAAATTTCAAGGCAGACTGTTCAGTGTTCCAAAGAAAGGTTCCAGTCAGCGAAGAGTAATTCTAGACTTGTCTCTGCTCCTTAAATTCTTACATTCAATGTGACAAGTTTGAATTGCCATAATCCTCGCAGGTTCGACCCTACTGCCCGGGGCCGTAAATCCACCTCTATAGATCTTTCAGACGCTTGTTTATCATGTCCCCGATTGCGAGAAGGTTCTCCTTATCTGGGGTTTCAGACTGAAATCAAGCATACTCGTTCAGAGTCATGCCATTCGGTCTCAATATAGCCCCAGAATCTTCACCGAAACTGGCAGATACAGTGGTTCAGCAACTCCGTCTCAGGGGATCATGCTAGTCGCATACCTGGGACGATTGATCGTTTGGGCATCAACGCCAACGAATGCGGAGAGCGACAGCCACAGTAATCGACTTTAGAATCTCTAGGGCTTTCAAATAAACAGGGAGAAATCCTGCCTAGTACCGAGAGTCGCCAATGGTTAGGGATCCAGTGGGACCTGTGTTCACACAAACTATCTCTTCCATACGCCAAACGAGAGAAATAGCCAAAGCAACCAGCAGTCCTCAAGAACAAGAAAGCTTCCCACGTGCAAGAAAGAGTCTTAGGTTCTCTTCAGTTTGCTTCAGTGACGGATCTACTTGAAAACCAAACTGAAAGATATAAACAGGGTATGGCGGAGCCGAGCCATCGTGTCAGGTTCAGGGACAAGGTGTCCCTGATTCCGCCAATTCTGAAAAAGAGACTCGCCTTGGATGACAGTCAAGAGCTTATCAAATTCAGTACCCTTAAATTTCTCCTCCGCATTAGTAATTCACACCACGCCTTCCTAGCTGGTGGGGAGGATACTCTCAACACAAGAGAGTACAAGGGACTTGGTCCACCCATGTTCCGCCAGTTCCATATCAATATCCTGGAAGCTATGGCAGTCTTTCTAACCCTGAAGAGTTGCATTCAAACAATCTGATTCATATAAGACTGGTTTTTGGACAGTGCAGTAGTGGTACATTGTATAAACAGGAGGTTCAAGTCAGTCGGATCAACTAGGTTATGATAGCAATATTCTCCCTAGCAAACAAACACCGGTGGCATCTGTCTGGCACCCATCTTGCAGGGGTCCGGAATGTCATTGCAGATTCCTATCCAGGATAACTCCGCTGGAGTGGAATGGTCCCTTGGACAAAACTTCATCCAGATGATTGCAGTCAAGTTCCTGGTCTCGAAGTAGATCTTTGCAACAGAATGCAACCACAAACTACCTTGTTATGTTGCTCCCAACCTGGACCCTCTAGCTCACCCACAGATGCAATGTCAATAGATTGGAAACAAGTGGCAAAAGATCTATCTGTTTCCTCCAGTAAACCTGTTGCTGAAAGTCCTTCACAAGCTCAGGATATTCAAAGGCCAGATAGCCCTAGTGGCTCCCAACTGGCCTGAAGAGCAAACTGGTTTCCACTTCTTTCTAGAGCTGAAGCTTGGTGCTTTCAAATTCCCAACCCAAACTGACGAAATAGTACAAACTCAGACTGTGTCAGCTTCCTCAAGAATTCAGAATGCCTGGCTTTGTGGATTTCATGAAGTTTGCAGCTCAGAAAGATGCTAATATTGATCCTATTAACACTTTGTTCCTAGAATCAGACAAAAGGGAATCCACTCTCCATTGCATGACTCAGCAGTTAAGAAATTAGCACTCTTCCTAAAAGAATCTGAAACAATGGTAATGACCACAAATTTAACAATTTCATTTTTAGTCATTATTTGAGAAGATCTGGCATCAAGTACTATTACACAGCCAAATCAGCTTTGAAAAAGATATTTTTACACGGGTTTAAAATTAATTTAACAGATTCTTATTTTCGTCAATCCCTAAAGCCTGTGCTCGTTCAAGACCAACCCGCCCACATACGGTTTCCTGATTCATAAATGATGTTCTTAAATTAGCTTCAGAAACGGATAATCAAAATTGTTCTTTCATAAATTTATTGAGGAAGACCTTATTTTTAATTAGTTTAGCTTCAGGTGCTAGAATTTCCGAGCTGTCTGCCCTGTCTAGAGAACCCAATCATATTGATTTCCTTCCATCAGGTGAAGTGTTGCTAGCTCCTCACCCTAAGTTTCTTGCTAAGAATGAAGATCCTCGAGATAGGTGGGTCTCCTGGAAGGTCATCCTCCCACAAGACCTGTCTTTATGCCCAGTCTTTACTTTAAAGGCCTATTTAGACAGGACTTCACAGATAACTTCAGGGGCCTCTGTTTGTAAGGGAAGGGAGGAACTATTTCTATGAAAACCATCAGGCAGCAGATCTTGTATTTTATTAAACAAGCAAACCCAGACTCAGTTCCAAAAGTACATGACATTAGAACAGTGGCCACCTCCACTAACTATTTCATTATATGAATTTCGAGGGATCTTACAAAATATACAGGGTGGAAAAGTCTCCCGTAGTTTTCAACGCCACTATCTGAAATCCTAGAAGCTCTTGAAGTTCACACACAGTGGCGGCAGGAAACATTGTTCCTCCCTCTGTTTAATTCTTTTTCTTGTACTCAGTCACTTTCCTCCCTCCCACCTGCCTCATTTATTCCCTTTCCCGATCACCTCCAGGTCAGGCATACTTCAGCCTGTCTCCTGACCATGTTATAGTGTTGTATTGTTCCTATGTTTATATTTAAATACATTTTTGTGTTCTTTTTGTCTTGTGGAACATATTCCCCACCTTTAATCCTATGTATATATTTGAGAGTACCTATATTATATATTTAAAACCTTAATCCTATGTATGCATTAAGTACCTATATTATATATTTAAGTACCTTTATTTTTGTTACCTGGATAATTAAAACTCTTTGTGGATATATAGTTTTATTTCTTTTCTCTACAAGTTTCTTTTATTGTTTCAGGATGGTATTTGTTTCTCTGTTATTATTTCACCGGCTGATACAGGTTGGATAACCTAGAAAAAGGATTTTGACAAAGGAAAATCTATTTCTGGGAGAGCTGTGTCACCCGGTGACCCACCTCTGATTCTTTTTCCCCCTTGATAAAATACCATTCCAGGATGGGGTGCTAACATGGAATGTAGGTGGCGCTGGTTTGTTTACAGTCCATGAGCCATGGGGGTTTGTATTGGCACCTCACTCGTGGACTTTTGACATTGGGGATGTTTACAGGGCGGAGGCCTGTGATTGTGACAATCTCACCTTTTTCATACACCCACTCCATTTCATGGAGCTCACACTGGGGTAACTCCAGCTTGGCATTTAGCTTTTTCTCTGGTATATTTAGCAATAGCTTTACCTAGAAATAAGTGCTGAATGGTTATTTCACCGGGTGACACAGGTCTCTCCCCAGAAATAGATTTTTCCTTTGTCAAAATCCTTTTTCATGCCCACCTCATGCCACCCCTCAATCTGATACTGCACCTGGGCCGAAAGGCAAATTGGAATGTTTACATCTGGGCAGGTGGTACTCCCACCTCCTGGATGGTAGTTAACTGCCTAACCACCTTGTTCAAAAGTTCAACGGCCATTTCCAGCCTACGCTGAAAGTAATTCCCAGTGTAAAGGACCTCAGGTTTGTATAGTTAAGAAAAATACAATTTACTTTAAAAATTGTGATATTATTCCCAGAAATAAAATCATAATACACTTCTCCCTAAAAATGGTAAAAAACAGGAAAATATGAAGTCAGGAGTGTTCCGTGATGCTGCAATATTGTGTTTCGTAAATGAGGTTCACCTGAATACAGAGGTAACACAGGGAATGTCTGTGTTTGAATCGGTGCACTTGAATCACTGGACAATGATAATTACCATCTGATATTGTCAAGCGTGTTCACCATTCTAAATTTAACTCAAAAATTTTCCCAGAGCTATGCAGTCTGGCATTTCATATTGATTTCAAGAAATTTTACTACATTTTAAATCATAAAACTGATTTCATTGCAATCGTTTACACATTCGGAGGGATGACAAGCAGTGACTGCACTCTACAAAACCAGAATATGCCTATGTTTAACTTAAAAGTTACAGTATGATAGGCGATATGAGTCATATTGGATATAATTTGCTGAAAATTTTCTTAAGGACATGATCTTTCAAAATAACAGGACCATAAAAATAGGATAGACCTATAATGTCCTATGTCTTTATGATGTTTGGATTATAGGCCTGTCTTCTATTCAGCTATTTTATTGTGATTCTTCTTGTGGTTATTCTTGTTTTTGTTGCTGCTGTTATGGTGCTTGTAGTGTCTTAGAAGAATTTTCATATGGTAACCTAAAACTGCAGAATAAATATACTGTAGACCTATTCATAAAATACTGGTGTAAAGAATTATCTGCCCGCTCTTGTTGATTGAAATTTAGTCACTTGTTAATTAAAAGCAACAAGATCTTTACGAAAATAGTCTATGCTAAATATTAAGTGTGAGAGAGAGAGAGAGAGAGAGAGAGAGAGAGAGAGAGAGAGAGAGAGAGAATATTACTGACTCTTATGTAGTCTTTTGTCTAACAGTAATCTACAAGAATGCCCCCAAAAGCAAATGAATCATGGGCTACTCGTAGACTGGTTTGGATCATCTCACACATAACTTTTCAGCTATCATTTATTTTTTATTATTTACTTTATTAAGTATCTTATGATGCCTTCCTACCATAGCCTTCATTTTCATAGCAATGCTACAGCAGCCTTATATTTACTCATCACAATAATATAATTTGTTATCCCTTTTGTAAATACATCTTCAATATAGTTCATTGAGAGCATTTTGATAGTTGTGTGTAAGGCTTAGACAGTCCTATGATTAATCTGTGTGCCATCGGCTACATGCCCACAAGTTTTACTTTTATTCTCTGTGGTATAAGTGGCATTGCAATTACTATGCCCATCCATGCATGTATGTGTATGTGCACTTGCTTATACTGTACATGTACATTCCACTTCATGCATATACATTATATATCATTGAGTTGAAACTACCATATTAATTAAAAGCTACTCTATTCCGAACAGATACAGGTAGAAAACTATTTGTGATAAGAAACTGACATGTAGGCCCATGCCCTGTCATTGTCTCAAAATATAAGAATTTGATGTGTAGGCCCTTGCCCTGTCATTGCCTCAGAATATAAGAAATTGACGTGTAGGCCCATCCCATCATTGTCTCAGAATATAAAAAATTGACGTGTAGGCCCATGCCCTGTCATTGCCTCAGAATATAAGAAATTGACAAGTAGGCCCATGCCCTGTCATTGTCCCAGAATATGAGAAATTGATGTGTATGCCTATGCCCTGTCATTACCTCAGAAAATAAATTGATGCATAGGTCCATGCCCTGTCATTGCCCCACAATATGAAATTGACGTGTAGGCCCACGCTCTGTCATTGCCTAAGAATATAAGAAAATTGACGTGTAGGCTTTTGCCCTGTCATTGTCCCAGAATATAAGAAATTGACATGTAGGCCCATGCCCTGTCACTGTCTCAGAATACAGCCAGTCCCCGGTTAACGGTGAGCTCGGTTAACAATGATCCGGTTTTATGGGGCTTGTCTATGACCCGAAAAATCGGCATCACGATATCATTGCATGAAACTCAACATGACCTAAGAGTAACCTCCATAAAGTAATCAATTGACTGTTGGTAGTGTGACGTCATTCCAATTTCGAGCCTTCCAATC
This sequence comes from Macrobrachium rosenbergii, assembly GCF_040412425.1. Classification (NCBI taxonomy): domain Eukaryota; kingdom Metazoa; phylum Arthropoda; class Malacostraca; order Decapoda; family Palaemonidae; genus Macrobrachium; species Macrobrachium rosenbergii. The sequence goes on from NC_089796.1 coordinate 58,147,931, forward strand.
ATTGGCATGCAGTGATTAGGGCTTAGCTGGAAAGCTTGGTGGACTCTGCATAACAAAGTATAAAAGAAGCTTTCAGAAAACTAATAAAATGGAACTGTCAAGAAGAAACTGACCAAACAAATGAACAGAATCAATTAACACAAACATCACCTTCACTACAAAAATATAAAACACCACTACCCATTAAATCTAAAGACTGGTGGGTCTCCAGGCACACAGTACCCCAGGATCCCCTTTTGACTCAACACCCAAGTTCAACGCAAAGAGAAAGGAAGGAAGAAAGGCTTTTTTTCTTTTTATTTTAGAGCAACAAAAACCAGCCATGGATAACGGCCTTTTAAGGTACCAGTCACTAATCCGTAGATATTCACTGAGACCTGAGGGTGCAAATTAGCCATTTTGCCGGATTAGCCATTTATTAGGCTAGAATACAAGAAACCCAGCAGCTAAGCACCTCATCTTAAATTAAACCCATAAATCAGTTCTTGGTTAATAAAAAGAAAAGACAATTATCAAATACAGGTATTGCTGAAATGACGCGTGAATTTGAGTTTACGATTGGGTTAGCAATTAATACAGATACCTTCAAACATTTAGGAAATATTTTTAGATTTCTGAAACAGGCGCAAGAATAGAGACCAACTTTACAATAGACCAACTTTTTCCTCCATCTCTTTATTCCATCTGCTAGTTAAAAAAGTAAAAGAGAATGATAAAAGTATTGCTTGTAACGTTATACTTTTCTTTCAAATATTGACAGCCATAAACAATCTTGAAAGGGAAATTTTGTTTTGCTACTAATCAACATGGGATAACAACTGTTTTGCTTTATTCCAAATTCATAAGTACGGTCAAACAATTGGTGTTGTTATGTTACAAATGACGTTAAGTACTGTACAATAGGACTGATATATTTTGTACACTATACCCTTATTCGCTTTGGAGAAAAGATCGCAAGGAAAATATACTGCTTCATAACTTTAAGCTACATATTGTTTGCTGAAGCTGAGAAAACAATGTTCCAGGGTTGAAATGACTATAAAATTATCGTACATCAGCAACTGAGCGATGAAACTCACCGTAAATAAAATTGGAGAGAATGTATTTTCAAAACTACTGGGCATGAAAGAATACAAATTACTGCTGTTTTCCGCCAATAAAAGATAAATACGTAAAGCTGAGGTTATGATGAAATCATCCGAAAATAGCGAACGGCATCTTGATTTTTTTTACACAAAACAAACATGCCCCAAAACGCCAGCCATTCCCGAACGTCATATATTAACGAAAAAATAGCTGAATTAATTTCACAAGAGAGAGTATTTAAGTTATATTTCAACTTAAAAACACTTCGATGACGAAAATATCCTTGTCCTAAATAAAGAAAGTATCTATATTCATTTACGCATACTAGAAGCAAGAAAAGCGCTGAACTGGCGTTAAGTCTAAAAAACGTCAATCAAAATGATCGATTCCCAAAACAATACATTGATCGTTGTATATTACAAAAATGCAACTATGAGAATATACCGGTTGGATACAAATGGGGTAGTAAAGCATAACTTTTAAAAGATCCATGAAAAAGATGCACATCGTTATGTTGATGTTTGTATAATGTCCTTTGTGTTTCATAGAGTTCAGTATAATGTAGGTTAATAATTGTCTAGTTTAGCCTCCTTGATGATACACCTTATTGTAAATAAAAGACACGCAAATGTAAAAATGGAACAGCAAAATGCATGCTTGCATTTACAAACACCTCCAGTTTGTCAAAGCAGCTTATAGCGCCACTTTCAAATGACCTTTTATAATTAAATATTTAGAGCAAATCTGGGAAATTTGAAAATTAGTGCAGAAACATTTTCAAATAACAACTAAATTTGTGCCAGATTACTGATTGTTCTGGATACTGATTGCCGGATTAGTGATGGATCAAATAAAGAAAATAATTTTCAAAAGTAGTTTCCTAACAAAGACAATGAGTTGCAAAGATAGACTTGCACCTCCAGTAAGTCGCTTTCTGAATTGGTGATACAGACAGGTTGTGAGTGCTGCTGCCAAACATGTGGAGACAGCTCTGATTTCATGAGCTTTAGCTCTGAAGGACATTAAAGCCTCTTTATACTCCAACCTGAGAATGGACCTCAGAGATTTCCTTCAAGAACAAAGACAAGCCATTCTTTGATAGGGCATGAGACCGATTCCAACAGAGCACCACAAGTTACTCATAGGACCTAAATCTTTTCCGTTCTGTGTAAGTAGTACCTACAGTGCTCACTGGTCACAGAACTTCTCCTTTGGTTTGTTTAGTATTTCCATCATGCTTTTAATAGTGAGAACAAGGCCAGGGTTTGTTGGAGTCTTCATTCTTTGCTAAAAAGCCAAGGTGAACCTGAAACATTGGCATCAACTTGAAAATTTTACTTGTGTTAATCAAGAACATGCACTTCACTGACATTTTTGGCGGTCGCTAACGTCACAAGAAAATTACATTTTTATAATAAAATAAATTAATTACTTGGCTAAGAGTTTCTAAATCAACGGCACCTTATATTTCGACATCTGTGGTAGCTGATAGTTTTTGTTTTAAAGGTGACTAACCCCGATGAATGACAGAGTCAAAGAGAGAAAAAGTAAGTAAAGAGCTTCACTTTTGTTTATGCCTAAGGTCCATGTGAGGGAGGAGGGCAGGCTCCATTTGTAATTGCTGGGTAAGTATATATAAAACTTTATTTTATTATAAAAATGTCATTTTTATGTGTAACTTACCCTGTAATTAAAAGCTGAATCCAAATTGAAGGAGGTGGGATTCATGGACATCTTGTATTCTAACATTAAAAATGATCATGAAATGAGAACAGAATAAAAAGGCTTAGCATTGAAAAAATGCTTGTTGTTTCTTACCTGGTGAGAGAGCATTATAGGTAGATACTGCCTCTGGTTGGCGTTCTCAACTGAATAGCAGCGTTGTAAAGTATAGCCAGGGTCATTCACTGAAGTGAGCAACTTTGTAGTGGAGGAGTATTCTGATCGCTAACAAAGTATGAAGTAAACTTTGCAACGAAGGAAACTCTGATCATTAACAATGTCAACAATAAAATGCCCCTCCCCAAGGCGCAGTACAATAAAAACAAAACCAGAGAAATAGTCACCTATACCACACATTAAAAGCACATATATAAATAAATAACCACCACCCTACACAGAAAAAACTGGTGGGCACTCTAGGTACCTTGTATCCTCCAGGCTCCCCATGAACTCAACAACCCTGACAAGGCGAAGAAAAAGTGGCCTTGTTGCTCCCCATGTTTCTTCCCAACACTTAGCCAAAAAAAAGACAGTACAGTCTAAAGTGTACTGCAATCTTCGTACGTTGTCTCCACGTCTCGAAATAATGATATAAAAAACAGATCTACATTTCCAGAATGTAGTCTGTAAGATTGAAGAGGAAATTAACTTAAAAATAATTGATGCAGAAAGCTCCCTGTCGTGTGCTCTAACCTCAAGTCCAAGCAGAAATATTTCTGCTTTGAGTGTGTGCTTCTGAAATCAGGTTTCTAAACGTTAAAAAGGATAAAGCTGGAATTTAGACCTAAGTCTGGCCAGGTTCTTTACCAAACACCAAAGATTCCTTGCTGGGCCTCCGAATCTTACTCTGTCCTCTTAAAAGTAATGACTGTGAACTCTTACTGTGTACAGACTGGCTTCCTCTTCCTCTGAACCCAGGATGTTCAATAAATTTAATAGCAAGGAACAAGGCCATGGCTGTGAAGGGCAACTCATTTTTGCCACATTAGCCAATTTGGCAAGGGAACAGACCGACGTCACACTTTGGGAAACGCGTAGCCTTCTGTCAAATGGTAGCCAGTTCGCTCCATTTCTTCAAGTCGAGATTGGGGCTAGCAAAGGGCCAGGGAACAGTCCTCTTAGTCAGATCCTTCAATGATGATGAGACTCATGGGTTCAACCTTGAGTCAGACAACCACGGAATGGAACACGGGCTAATGACCAAGGCGGCGATGGCTCCCCTTTGTCAACCGGAGGGCAGTGTCGAAACACTAATACAATCTTGTTATCCTGCTTGGAAGAAATGCTAAACGCTGTGTCTAAGACTGAGTCCTGGCCCTAAGTCCTTTTATCGTGATGAAGAAAAACCCCTGGTGGATATCAAGAAAAGAAGAAAGTTTGTCACTTGAGTTATATCATACTTTAGAAGAACGATCTTACTTCCTTACACCAAAGAAAACATACTGCCCAGATTATCTGCCCCAAACTCTTGATAAAGCCTTTTGCTCACAGGAGTTTCAATAGTTCAAACCAACCCAAAGCAGGAAAGGATGTGTTCTGATAAAATTTCCTGTAATGCGCTGTCTGAGTAGACTTGGGATTGTTGAAGAAGGCGTGGGAAGTCTACTAGTAATTCAAGGTTCTGGGAACCATTGACAACAGCAGAAATGAGCTAAGAAAACGTTCCTGGTGCTTTATTGGAACTTCTTTTGAACCTCCTCACCATCCCAAACAGAGGGAAGGCATTACTATCTTAGTCCTGACCAATTTTGCATCATCTCATCTGTCGCCCAGGCTCGAAATGGTGAGCAGAACAGGAAGCAGAGGCAATTTAGAATCCATACAATTTCCCCAAAGGGTGAATTTGTTTGTGACAAATTATTGCTGCCAGTACTGCTTCACTTTTTATCTGAACAGAACCGGGGTTATCAAATGGTTCAGTTTGCTGCCCAAAGAAGGAGACTCCTGAGTCTTAAACAAAGGAGAATGAAAATTTCAAAATAACAACAACAAAGGTTGTTCTGTTGTCAAGGCAGAATGCAAAAAATTACGTTGTCGTGATTCCTTTAATGCTATCCTGCATCCCAAATGGATGGCTTGTGCCTTGATGTTTTTGTGCAGAGCCTTCTCATGTTGGGCCAAACCCCTGAAACTTCTTTTCCCTCTAATAGAATTCCCAACTCACATCCGACCTCCAATTGGAGAAGAAGCTCAGGTCAGGGTTCACTACCGAAAGAGACTTTCTCTCCGAAGGGACAAGAACTTGACCAGCGCAAGTCCTCCTTTATCTCTTGCATTACTGGGAAGATGCAAAGTCCTGGTTTATCCTGCAATCCCAACTGAGTCTTAAAAAGAATTGTACTCGGGTCTCATAAATGGAGCCTTCCCAAATCACAAATGGACAGGGCTAGTGTCCAGGAATAACTCAACAAAAACTGTAAATGGCTAAACAAACTTCTGGGAAAACAACGAAAGGATGACTTTCTTCAGACAGGCTTCTATCCTTTTTTAAAAAGGCAACGCCTAAAATTTGAGGGCGATCTTCATCCCCAAAAACATAGAATCTGATTGAATGCAAAAGTCAATAATTTACGTAGAAAAAAGGAAACCTAGATCCTGAGTCAAAATATTTCCTTTGAAGGTCTAACCCGTCATCTCTCTCGTGGGTCAGAGCATATTACCCAATTGTCCAAAAGAAACCCAAATGTTCACTCTTCAGGAAGTGAACGCCAACCTTGGCCAGTGGGGCGTAGGGACTCGGGTGAACACCCACTGTGGTGCTGTTGACAGCCCAAAATAAAAAAACTGGAAAACTTGATCCCCAAGAACAAATCTCAGGTACTTCCTTAAGTCTTGTTGGATGGGAATGTGGGAAGTAAGGTCTTTCATATTGAGAGAAATCGTTTAGTCCCCTCGCCAAATGGATGATAGGACAGACTGGACAGTTTCCATATGAAACTTTGTTTTCCTTGGACTTAAAGGTGCCAGAGACGTTCAAAGATCGAAGTACCAGGCTCCATCCTCCTGTGACTTTTGGGCCAGAAAAGGCCTGTTGTAAAACCCTGGACGCGGTATTCTCCACAACTTCTATCGCCTTCTTTCTTGAGGACCGACACTGTCCTTGGAGAGGGCTAAATACTTGAGGATCCAACGAGGCCAATTTGCGGCAGAGTTGGATATGGGAGATTTCTCTCGGAAACTGGATAGAATTTTTTGTTAATACCTATCATCAACTGATCTGCTCCTCTCATTCTCTAACTTCCCCAAAAAGTTGGAGTCTGGCTCCCCAAGGGTGGAAGGACTGATAATTCACTTGCAGGAGGGGATGGTCTGGTGGAGGGTTTCTTGGAGGCAGGGGTGAACGTCAAAAGTCACTGGTCTTGATTGTTCTCTGTCTGCCTGGTGGCGATGGTTAGTGGTGGAGAGAAGATGACTTGAAAGGGAGGGAGACTCCACTCTCTTGTGCGTCTCAAGGGGCACTGGCAGAGGAGTTGAAGGCCGAGATTTCTTATGAAGGTGAGAAGCCATCTGGCTGAGGCCATGGGAAAAAGATGTGTGTTATACAAGGGCGAACTGGAGCTGATTTATGCAATTAGTGGGGAATGGGGACCCGGATCCAGATTTGGCCTCTTCTTCAAAATCCCGTAGAGCATGGCCCAGGAGGAAATCTCAAAGCCTCCTTGAATTGTTTATCACGGCACAGGAGAGAACACTGGCTCAGGGTCAGCACCAATATTTGAAACAGATATGATCATTTTGATCTTTGCCAAGGCCCCTACGGCCCAGTCTAGAAAACTAAATAGCTCTGAACACTTTGTCATGTTCTTGAGCAAATAATCAATCGCCAACAGTCAGAGAACATGGGCTTGACCTGGCGAAGCAAAAATTTACCGAGGAGGCCAAATCAGATGGGCCAGAGAGGAGGCCTGGGAGGGGCAGCCACTCCCAGGGAGGGGCCTCCAGCCACATAGGACCTGTAGCTCATTTTGCCCATGAGGAAGAGTGGCTACTAAACATTCTTGCACTGGCGTCTTTCTCCGAGCCAGAAATCCACTTCTCTCACTAGCCTTCAGATGAAGAAGATTAGAACCACTTTGGGGCCGTCCGGAACAAACGCGGATAAGTCACTCATTGCATAAATGAGGAAGCCTGAGAAGAACCCGCTGTCAAAGGAAGAAATCTGAGATTATCCAGTAAATAATTCAGTAAGGCAGCATAAGTTGAAGGGGTGGAATCGTGTCCTATATCTTCCTCCTCCGATGTGACCAGGGACAATGAGGGATCTTCAGGCACTACTGAAGCAGCAGAATCAACTTTAAGGGCCCAAATATTGTCTAACTGCTTCTGCAGCAGGGCCAATGGAAGGGTCCAATCTGAGTAGATGAAGCAATAATCAAAATGAGTTCGTGAAGAAAACTGGGGTCTCAACCCCAAGGCTCAAACCATTTGGCACGGGCAGTCAAACAATCCTAGGCCCTCAACCAAAGGAGTGAGAGTTGGCCCGAAAGGTTCACTGGCGCCACGCCGGAAGTGGTACGCACTACACGCTTCGCATCTTCTGGTCGCTAGCTACTAGTGAACGCTGGTCGCTACTGGGCACTCGGTAGTCAATGGGCGCCATTGCTAAAGAGCGCCAAAATACGCTAAAGTGAAACTGTTCTCCTTTCCGCTTTGAAAGATGAGCATGAACCTCACGAGAAGGTCGGACATCAGCTGAAGAACTAGTAGTTTGCTGGACACAATGATGGTCTGGCACTGCTACTGATTGAGGGAAAAGTTCGACTATGATTATCTGCACGACGGCTGCGGACTCACCAGATCGTTCCCCCTGAACCCCTGTCTTGCCATAACACTGAGGCTAGACAGCTGTCACACTGGGAGGCGCCGCCTTTTCAACGGGAACAAGTCAAGTCTGAGAATTTCCACTGGTGCCCGCGAGAAGGGCCAGAATCTCCCGAACCCATGAGAGATTATGAACATTAGGCACACCTTTCCACGGCTGCCTTTGGTTGACACCCAGGATTGCAAGGTGACTGAGGGGGTGACTATCAGTGGACAGACCCCACCAACCTCCCCTGGGCGCCCTTTTTGCCTCCCCCCTGGGGCTGGGAGTATGGCAAAATACCTTGGAGAAGGTGGCCGGGCTGCCACCTCCTCCACAAATACATCACTAGGAACACTTTGCAGAAATTTGTCCACGAGGACACACATTGAATCACCCAAATGTGCCAATGTAATAGCAAAACAACAAAACTTTATCAAATTTTGATTACTTAGACTGGCATTTATTAATCCCTGAGTCTATAACGAGGGAACCAGAAGCCCTTGGTGGGGCAGGAGGACGGGGCTGGAAGTAGGAGGAATTCCTCTGAGTCAGGAGAAGGCCTCGAAGGAACAATCTTTGGCACTTTCTTTCATCCCATTAAGCATTCCTCAAATTCAAGCAAATTGAACGTTATTATTATTAATATTGTTTCAAAAGACCACTGAGCTGACTATCATCCTGGTCTGGCCTGAAGGATTCCTGAATGACAAGTCTAGGCTAGAGGACTTCACTGGGACCAAATTACCGTGTTTTCAGTTAATGATGAATGAATGAAAATGAAATGAATTTAAGAGCTTTAAATCCACGGTATACGCTTTCATACTGGAAGACACTCCACAATATATACACTTTTACTCATGTTTTATATATACTGGGCACTAAAAGGTATATTAAAATTCAAAATAAATTAAGTAAAATCATAAAATTTACCTGCACCAGGGAAAACTCATTATAATGACGACTGATTTTTGATATTTTACCAATTAACTCCCAGCTTCTCATTTGTATCAAAATGGTACTACTGAAAATGCTGAAATCAGACAAAATTTCTTTTATTGGTCTATTTCCAAACTTGATAATCGATTGCAGGATATTTGGAATTCCAAAGTACATACTTAAGCCATCACTTTGTAAACTGGGAGCATCAGGTGGGCTGCTCATTAAGTGTCCATAGGTCAGACGAATATAACCTATTCGAGACACATCAGAATTACTTGTGTGTGTGTCTCTCTTTGGTATGATGAACTCCATTTTTAAAATACTGGATTTTATTGGCTTCAATTTATTTTTTCAGGTTCTTCATCCATTTATTTTGCCATTTGTTTATAATGACTGTTTTTATATATCTTGATATAGTCATTGTTAAGGATGTTTACATTAGCTCATCATATGGGCTGATCCATTAGCTGCTTTATCAGCCTTTTCATTTCCTTTGATCACCTACATGGGCAGGGGATCCAACATATTTCAATATTTTTTCCATTATTATATAATTTATTGAGTAAAACTTTATTTGTTGTACAATATTATTTTCTGATTGATTATAGCTTTGAATGGCCTCTGATGGCGCTTCTGGAGTCGTTAAAAATCACAAAATTATTACATGCGGCTTCTTTAATTATTTTTATAGCTGATACTATTGCGCTGTAAATATTGAGGTTATCTGGAGAGAAACTTGCCTTTGTCTGGGATACTGCAGCATATCCTACTTTGTATTGTGACTTAGATCCGTCCGTGTATATTGCGTAATGTGGACCTTTTCAAATTATGCTTCTATTGTATGTTGTCTATGGGATTCTGGGGGGTATATGAATGACTTTTGATAAATATTTCAAGTGTGCAAATTCTCAATTTATTCACAGTTCAAGGAGAGAGATCATTTTACTATTGAAGGAAATTGCAATTTATATTTAGACTCAAACAATCTCCTAGCTCTAATTGGGAAAGGAGGTGGATGATTATTTATAAACACATCTCTTAATCAAAATCACTTGTCTGAATTTTCAGGAGCACTCTCCATTCTTACTAGCTGTCTATGGAGAGACAGATGTAGTTCACCACAGTCAACTTGTAAAGATGTTGGTGATGATCGAAAAGCTCCTGAACTTATTCTAAGACCTTCATTATGAACTGGGTCTACCATTTTCAAAATTGCATCTCATGCCGAGCCATATATTTCGCACTGTTGCTTTATATAGTAAAGTAAGGGTATGTCTATCGGCTCCCCAAGTAGTGTTCGATAGTTTTCTAATTAAGTTTAATGCTCTTTTACATTTTGATTTCATGTATGTTATGTGGGCTTTCCAGTTCAAGTGAGTATCAAATACTAAACCCAAAAATTTTGCTGTTTGGCCAATTGGTATGAAATGATTTCTGATTTTTAAACCTATTTCTGCACCTTTTTTTCCACTTTTATTCTTATAAAACAATACTGCTTGAGTCTTTTGCATAGAAATTTTAAAGCCTACAGATGAGGCCCATTCATCTATTTTATTATAGTTTTATTAATGATATGCACTGCATGTTTTATGAGAGATGCTGAATAATATATGGCAAAATCATCCATGTACAAGTTACTTTTAATTCCAATAGGTAGATTATTACTAATATCATTTATTGCTAAAGTAAACAGTGTGGCACTAAGGACGCTTCCTTGTGGAACACCATTTTCAAGTGGAAATGTACTTGACAATACATCATCAATTATCACTTGAAAAGTGCGATTTGTCAGAAAGTTTTGGATAAACCTAGGTAAATGTCCACGGATGTTATTTTTATGTAATGTTTTTATTATTGCATACCTCCATGTAGTATCATATGTCTTTTCAATGTCAAAAAACATGGCTATAGTAATTTGTTTTCATTAAAATCCTCTTTGTATGTGGTCTTCCAAGTTAGATGGAGAATCTAGTGTCGATCTGTTACATTGTGACCCAAATTGAGTGGGAGTCAAAATTTTGTTTTCTCGAATGTGCCATGTTAGTCGAGCATTTACCATTTTTTTTAGTAATTTGCATAGACAACTAGTTAAAGAAATTGGTCTGTAATTGTTTACATTACTGGGATCTTTTCTTGGTTTGGGGATAGGAATAATTACAGCTTTACGCCATTCATTAGGAAATAAATTTCGAAGCCGTAAGTGGTTATAAAACTCTAATAATTATGTCTTTGCCAAAGGTGCTAAATGGCAGATCATTTCAAAACAAATACTGTCACCTCCAGGGGCAGATTTATTGCTGTTCAACAGAGCAAATTCTAACTCTTCCATATTAAATTTTCTACTATAATAAATATCTTCTATGGTTTCAAAATTTATTGTTATTAACTCTATTATTTTTCTTTGTTCGGAAATGCTCATCTAAATTTTTGTTGCAACTTACTTTTGCTAAATTTTCACCTATTACATTACTTATTTCTTTAGGATCAATCATTCTCTTCCCATCCTTTATTATGGCATGTCTAGGTGGTTTAACATGGGTACCATTTATTTTCCTGAATTTTTCCCATATTTTTTGTATGGGAGTATTATTAGACAGATCTGATACATATTTTCTCCATGAAATGATTCTTCCTTGAATTACCTCTCTTTTAAATTTTGCAGATATTTTGTTATATAGAGGTTTTAATGTATTAATTTCTAATAATAATATAGTCAGCTTTTGTAAGGTTCCTTCTAATATCGGTAATGTTTTGTTTATTTTACTGAATTTTCTATTCAGATTATCTAATTGTCTTCCAATTTGGTGTTTTATCTTTATTCTGTTAGTTTTTCAGACCACCATGGGACTTTATGTTTTGTTGGATGAGATTTGGATTTTGGTATTGTTTTATCAGCTGCATTTGTTATGAAATCAACAAAAAATTTATTAGTTTTATTGTGGTCTTTTAAATATTCAAATGGTGGGATATTCCTAGTGTGGAATTCGTATTGCTTCCAATCTGCTTTATAAATGTAATACTGGAGGGCATGCTTGGTGGAGTTATTTTGTAATAATGAAATTAACACTGGGAAATGGTCACTTGTACGCAAGTCTTCAACTGTATTCCAATCTAATCTATCTACTATGTTTGTTGTACATAGAGTCAAGTCGATTGAGGAAAATGTTCCATGTGTTTTAGAAAAATATGTTGATTTCGTTATCATTTATGCAGCACATGTCATATGAATCTATGAATTCTTCTATTTTACTTCCTGCTCTATTTGAGTCTGTACAATTACAGTCCCACATCGGGTTGTGGGCATTAAAATCACCAACTATTAATGTAGGTGCCTTGGCATCATTAACCCTTAAACGCCAACTGGACGTATCGTAAGTCGACTAAAATTGTAGGTCGGGTGACGAGTAGACGTACCGTACATTGACTACAAAAAATTTCAACCTTCGGTCAACTTTGACTCGACCGAAACGGTCGAAAAACGGAATTATAAGCTAAAACTCTTACATTCTAGTAATATTCAATCATTTACCTTCATTTTGCAACAAATTGGAAGTCTCTAGCACAATATTTCGATTTATGGTGAATTTTTTAAAACACTTTCCTTGCGTCGGCGCAGTAACTCGGCCGAAAATTTCGGAAATTCTTTCGTCATTTTGTCGTAATTTTTGCAACGTTTTATATTAGCCGTTACAAAGTTTTATATATGAAAACGTGTACAATTTCATGTAAAATACAACAAAAAACAACCCATGGTTGTAGGTTGTATCAGTTTGGAAATATTTTCATATAAATCACGATGTGACAAAATTTCAACCTTTGGTCAACTTTGACTCGACCGAAATGGTCAAAAAATGCAATTGTAAGCTAAACCTCTTACATTCTAGTAATATTCAATCATTTACCTTCATTTTGCAACAAATTGGAAGTCTCTAGCACAATAGCACAATATTTCGATTTATGGTGAATTTTTGAAAAAACTTTTTCCTTTACGCCGCCGACAAACTCGGCCGAACATCTCAGAATTCTTTCGTCACTTTGTCGTAATATTTGCATCGTTTTATATTAGTCGTTACATAAAGTTTTATATATGAAAATGTGCGCAATTTCATGTAGAATACAACAAAAAATAACTCATGGTTGTAGCTTTTATCAGTTTGGAAATATTTTCATATAAATCACGATAAGTGACAAAATTTCAACCTTTGGTCAACTTTGACTGACCAAATGGTCAAAAAATGCAATTGTAAGCTAAACCTCTTACATTCTAGTAATATTCAATCATTTACCTTCATTTTGCAACAAATTGGAAGTCTCTAGCACAATAGCACAATATTTCGATTTATGGTGAATTTTTGAAAAACTTTGTCTTACGCCCACTAACTCGGCAACATCTCTAGAAATTCTTTTGTCACTTTGTCGTAATATTTGCATCGTTTTATATTAGTCGTTACATAAAGTTTTATATATGAAAATGTGCATAATTTCATGTAGAATGCAACAAAAAACAACTCATAGTTGTAGCTTTTATCAATTTTGAAATATTTTCATATAAATCACGATAAATAGAAAAAATTTGACCGGTCAAATTTAACTCGACCGAAATGGTCAAAAACTGCAATTGTAAGCTAAAAACACTTATAGTCCAGTAATATTCAATCAAATACCTTCATTTTGCAACAAACGGAAGTCTTTAGCACAATATTTTGATTTATGGTGAATTTTTTTAAAAACTTTTTTACGTCCAGCGTTTAATTCATGCATCATTTTGTGATATTTTCTCTGTGTTGCTTTGATCGTTTTACAATTTGTTATATACCAAAATCATCGCAATTTAGTGTACAATACAAAAAAAATTAACTCATTAGCTTTAACTGTTTTGCTCACAGCGCGCTTTGTATACAATTACAGTAATACTTCGATCTTACACGATTCGAGTTGCGCGAATTCACACACACACGAACTTTTCACTGGAACCTAACTAACGGGTATACGCGATTTTTTCACAGACACACAAAATCCTCGAGAAACCTGCAGAAGTGGGTGTTTAATTTTTTAAGTAATTTACAAGTTTTCATGCTTTTATGTGTAAAATCTGTGTGAAAAATGCATTTCATTCTTTTATGTGTAAAATCTGTATGAAAAATGCATTTCATGCTTCTATGTGTAAAATCTGTATGAAAAATGCATTTCATGTTTTAATGTGGAAAATCTCTATGAAAAATGCATTTCATGCTTTCATGTGTAAAATCTCTATGAAAAATGCATTTCATGCTTTCATGTGTACAATCTTTATTTTTGTACATGCATAAATATGATGCAAAGGTAATTTCAGCACATTCACTTAGTGTACTTTTACAAGATGTGATACCCATTTGCAAAGTTACTGCACTTTTCAAAGATGATACCCCTGCAGAAAAATGCTTGTTTAATGTTTGAAGTACATTTATAAGTTTCATGCTTTTAACTGTAAAATCGATCTGGAAAATTTATATTTATATTTCTGTACATAAATATCATACAAGTATTATGTCCACTTGCAAAAGTCTTTGTCACAAGACTTTATGACCTTGAGATGAGGTTGTTCAGTCGCTACCATTTGATAAAATGAATTCTTTAATGTAATATCAGAGATGTAACTAAGAGTTGTATAAGTGTCATTCTTTGAAAATTACTCTGTTCACCTCGCAGAAAAGTGCTGGCGCAATCTGTATGTGCATGTAATTACAGCACGTTCAGTTGGTGTACTTTACAAGATGCGATGCCTGCATTTTTCAAAGATGATACCCTGTAGAAAGTGTGTATAATTTTTAAGTTTTCGTGTTTTAGGTGTAAAATCAGAATGGAAAATTTGTATTTATATATTTAAGATAAACACGATACAAAAGCAGTACAGTACTTTATTGCAGTATCTCCTCCTCTCTCTCAACTTATTATTCTCTGTACATCATTACCTGTACAGTATATAATTTTAAATTGATTGAATTTTACCTGTACTGTACTACCTTCTACGAACATTATGTACATGTTTTCGATGTTTTATGGAATTGTACTTTGCCTGTGACGTTTTGCCTAGTGACGCAAAGAAAATGGCTTTTACTCTAAGTGACAAAGAAAACGGCATCCCATGAATTAGGATAACATTAGTATAATACGCACCTACTGTAAATGCGCTATTATGAAACTGTGCAGTACTAATTTTTATGTCAACCATTTACTGTATTCCTTTTAAGGGTAATAAGCTAAATTTTAAATAAAATTACATTCTTTAGTTCATTTAAAAGTTAGCTTTTAAAATGAGCATGATTAGGTCATATTTAGTACTTAAACTCTGGAAATAAACATTTATTAGCATTTTTAAAGACCATGCAAACTTTACGCGAAAATTCACCTTGGCACTCGAACCTAACCTCGCGTACTTCGGAGGTATGACTGTATATATGAATTTTTTTTTGCGCTGTCATATATTTCAACATTTATATATGATAATGATACTTTTTTATTTCTGATGGTTGCATACTAAACTTCAGACAATGTCAAAAAAGGAGCCAAAATGAACTTTTAATCTTAAAATTAAGCTGCAGTGATTTTTTGGAAAAAAACTTTTTTTATGCTTCTGCGCTAACTCCCGAACGCCGCCGGCATACGGCAGACACTTTCATAAATAGAGGCTTGGCGTTTAAGGGTTAAGTAATTCTTCAAGTCTGTTAAAGTCATAATTTATTATTGGGTTGGTTGTATAAACTATAAATTACATGGTTATCATTTTTTATTTGTATTCTAATACTAGACAGCTGCAGATCAGTAAAGTTTACAGGTACTTTGTCATAACATACTTTGTTATGTACATATATAGCAGTACCTAAATTTCCTTCTTCCTCTCTAGATGAAGATGCTAAGGTATATTTACCTATTGTTGATATTGTTTTGTTGACATGCTGTAAACATAATATCATAGTTTCGTATTCTTTTAGTAATCGTTGTATTTCTCCAGGTGTAATCTGGTCTGCAGACCATTTACGTTCCATTGTATTATACAGCTATTGAAAATATTTTATTATAGCGGTTGAGTTTTACTCTCTTTTTTTGTATTATCAATTTGGATTTTTTCTTATAATTTACTCACGACATTCATTTGTTTTTCTTCATAATACACCAAGTGTTCAATGCACATGCAACCTTTTCATGGGTACTCAAATCTGTGGTTTCTTTTTTTCCATATTTCATAAAGTTTCTTATAATGTTTGTTAAACCATCTTTTGTTATGTTTGTGTTATTGTTGCACAATGCAATGAAATAATCATTACATCCACAAGAGTTGTCATGTATATTTCTTTCTTTATTTGTTATTGTTGTACCAATTATTGGTGATGTAGTAATCTCTTCTTTGACATGTTCACTATTGTCTAAGGTACAACTGTCTTCCACTACTTTCGTATTTTGAATATCTGCATCCATTGGTTTTACTATTATTTTAGGAGATAATGGTATATTCTTAACTTTTGTTTTTGTTCTTTCTTCATATCTTTGTCTTTGATCTGACCGACATTTCTCTAACAATTGTTGGTTTCTTTGTTTTGCAAATATGTTTCTTTTCCAATGGCCTCTTTATCTTAAATTTCAGTCTATCAGGTCCTCTCCTCTGTTACTTCTGTAGTAGCCCTCTTTGTGTTCCTATTTAGGTTAGTATTTCAAATGAATTTGATAAAATGTTATCCATCATTTTGTACCTGTTTCTTTATTCTTTACCATTTTAATTTTTTTCCCTTGGGCATTAATTTTCTTGGTGATTTACTTTCTGTGCTTTGTTACTTCTATTTCTATGTATTTTTGTTTCATTATTAGTTTCTGTTATTGAAGAGTATGTTTTTAGATGATCTTGCATTCTCCTCACTTTAATTCCAATTTAGCCTTTTGATAGGTCACTCTGTTCATTCTGCAATATTTTCAATTCTGTATTGTGCTATGTAGTACCTACATTCTTTTGGACCTTGCATGATGATCCTGTCCAGTTTACACATTTTGCCTCACTACATTCTCCATTGTGTGGTATGTCTGTCAGATCCACAATAAGCACATACAGGTTCATTTACGACACATTTTTTCGTGTGTCATATTTACTAACCTTGACATTGTAGTGGCTTGGGAACATAACGTCTCAGTTCTCTATTTAGGCTAAAATTTTTATTTTTGAGGTAAATCTGACTCAAATTTTATTTCTTTTTTTTGCAATTCTTAATGCTTTATTATTCTGTTTGTTGGTATTATATATACCCTACAATCTTGGACTTTGGTATATCTCTATTTTAAGAGAGTCCAATAGCATATTTTTATCAACCGTTCTGTCATTATTTTCAGAAATACAATAGTACTGAATGCTGTCTATAGTGTCATGCTTCTTTACTTTTACTTACACTGTCAATACTTTTTATTGATAGATAGTCTTCAGACTGGTTTTTTGTTGTGGCTTCTATAAGCCACGTCCTCATTTTTATTTGTCTAAATGACATTTCTGTCACTGACTGTCTTTTTAATAAGAAGTTTTGCAACTTTAGGCTGATATTTGTTCTTGCTGTCCATGGTTAGAAAAACCTTGATTCAACTTTCACTCCCAAAGAGGGAGTCATGAGCTCAAGGCTGGGTCAAGACGATATTTACTTCTTTTTGATTTGTTGTGCACTGGAGCATAAGGTTCCAGTGTGATTACATTTGGATTCTTTTTTGTTTTTTCCAAAGAAAGGTTGCTACAGGAGGTTCCAGCGATCGTCAACTGTGCTGAGTCACTACCATCAAAGGGCCCAGGGGTACTGGAATCTTTATTTTCACTTGGCATCAAGATTTGAGGGAGGAAAAAAAAAAATTAACCTGAAAACCTTAAAAAGATAATCATCAGCTTTTCGTGGAGTTTTATTCTTCCACCAACGGCATAAGTGAGAACTGACTCCCAAATGTCCGCTCCCTATCCTACCCCAAAGGGTAGGGTCTGGTTCTATGGATGGTTCTATCCATAGAACCAGACGCCCCTGGAATCCATGGTCCAGCCCTAACGAATAGTTCTGCCTTTGAGCTACCAATCTGGTAACTCTCGGGTCTGAACATTATCGGGCGGTTGATGGTCCTACCACAGTTCTCACTATTTAGCTTTGGATATAAACCCATTCTCAGCTATGATATCTTTTCCTTTTTATCAGGTCCAATAAATTTGATTAAAAGTGGAAAATTCCACAAATTTAATCCAAAATAATATGCGATGGTATATGAGACTCTTGGACTCAAACCCAGAAACAAATTCCTGGGGTTCAAGAGCCCTCTCACCACGTCAAGGTGGTCTCATATCGAGGGGGAGTACAGTAAATTGAACAAATTTGTCCTCTGCATGTCGTACAAAGGGTATGTGAATTGTAATATGCCTTGGTCAAACGAGTATTGCAACCTCTCCTACAATACCTAATACTCAATGTGCTAGAGTCTGACATAATTACTAGCTAACAGAGTCGAAATAAAATTGAATCAATCTCCTGAGAGAAAAATAGTCAAAATCAGGAAACGTACTATATAAATTAGTCAAGCAATACAAATCCGAAGGCTACCGAGCTGAAAATACATCAACAAAAGGTAAGACTTTCAAGACGAAAACCAAAATCAAGCTGCTTCTTAACACTGTGTTGCTGTTAAGCCAGCAGAAACAAAAGTGAAGCTCTTGGCTTAGTTGTTTCTCTCTTTCACCCCAAAAGTGGGCGTGGTTAGTCACCTACATAAACAACTACTCCTACCGTGAATTTCAAAATTGAAGCTGCCTTCGAGTTAGAAAATCTTAGCTAAGTAATTACTGGGTAAATTACATATATAAAAGAAGGTCTTCCTGGTAAGATCTTGTAACGAAGCAGAATGAAGAGGCTCGAATGGGGTCCGGAGAGCCACTTCAAAACTACATCCAGATTCCAAGAGATGGTCTCTGCCCCTGGATTTGGAGGCATCGAGGGATTTTATGAGATCAGACAAGTCCTGATTAGCAAACAGATCCATATCTTTGTGGCGAAACACTGAACTCAGCATAGCCCTGTATCCTCTGATCATAGAGGAGGACAGGCCTCTAGATATCCTCAAGTACGGGAGAAATTCAGCAATATCTGCTACAGATGCCTTAGATGATGAGATGTCATGCCTTCTACACCAGGCTCTGAAGATTGTCCACTTGGCTTGATACACTCTGTCAGAAGAGGAGCGTCTACACTTGGCATAGCCAGTCTGAACCCTGTCAGGGCCAGAGTTGACAATCCTTGGTGTTATCGCCTGAAGTGGGGTTGTCTGAGCAGACTTGGTCGCGGTGGTAACAACGTCAGGAAGTCCGTCAGCAGCTTGAGGAGATCCGGGAACCATTCCTGTCATGGCCAGAATGGGGCCATTAGAGTCATCGTGACGCTCATGTGGTTGCGGAACTTGTTGAGAACTTCTTATATCATGCAGAATGACAGGAAAGTGTAGAGATCCTTGTTCAATCAGTCTTATAGCATGGCATCTGTCACCCATGCTAGAGGGTCTGGTACTGGAGAGGAAAAGACTGGTAGATGATGATTCTTGGATGTCGCAAACAGATCTATAAGAGGTCTCCCCACAGCTTCCACAGATCCTCATACACCTGCGGATGAAGAGTCCACTATGTGGGAAGCACCTGACTGTGACGGCTCAACCCGTCCACAAGGACATTGAGCTTGCCCTGGATGAACCACGTCATCAACTTAGTCTGTTTGTGGTCTGCCCATAAAAGGAGGGTTCTCGCTGCTCCACAAAGGGAGAATGAATAAGTCGCCCCCTCTTGCTTCTTCATATAAGTCAGGGCCATAGTATTGTCTGAGTGTACGGTCACTACTTGACTGCGGACTATTGAAGAAAAATGTTGAAGGCCTAGCCGATTTGCCGTCAGCTTCTTGGGGGTGATGTGCCAGTGAATCTGCTCCTAGGATCAAGTTCCTGACACTTCTTGGGTGCCTAGAAGTGTTCCCCAACCCAGATCCGACATGTCTGCATAGAAGTCTAGGTAGGGGTTCAAAGGAAGAAGGGACTTCCCTTCTGAAAGCCTGCTTTCTGACTTCCACCACCGGAGATCCTCCTTGATTTCATGAGATATTGGGAAGACAAGTGTGTCTGGATGAGCTTTCCTGTCCCAGCTGGCCCGCAGATAAAACTGAAGTTCTCATATGTAGCCTTCCTGGGGAAACAAACTGCTCCATGGAGGCTAAGGTACCTAGAAGGCTCATCCATTGGTTTGCCGAACAGGTTTGGCATGCGAGGGACTCATCGACTTTCTTCAGGCATGACTGAACTCTTTTGGGTGACGGAAAACCTGAAAACTCTGAGAGTTTATCACCATCCCCAAATAGAGAATTGTCTGTGATGGAACCAGCTGGGATTTCTGAAGGTTGATTAGCAGACCAACTCTTCTGATAATAAGTGAAGGGTCTTCCGCAGGTCGTTGATGCACCTCTCCTTCGACGGCGATCAATGGAGTCAATTGTCTAAGAAGAGGGAGATGTTTATCCCCATCAGATGAAGCCACTTGGAGAGTGGAGCAAGGACTCTGGTAATAGTGCAGCAGATAATTGCATATTTCATAAGAATCGTTCAGATAGTGAAACAAGCATGAAATTTTGCACAAGTGCTCTTTAAAGTTCTCTATCAGAAAAGGGCGCTGGCCACGCAAAAATTTAATATGGCGGCCAAATTCCAAGATGGCGGCCAGTATCGACAGATTTTGGCTAATTTTTTCACTAGAATGGCATGTATTTGCTTCTAGCAATATGGTAAAGCTCTTCCATACTATTTCTTGTGAATATTATGTTTCTGTAGCTTCCCAGTACAGTTTACCTTTAAATATGGGGGCTATATGGCTGCCAAGAAAAGGCAGAAACAATAATTATAATGAGAAATAATGCCCGTTCAACAATTATCGTTTTAAGCATGGATCTTGGTTTCTGTGGTTTTAGATCCTAATGAGGCCATCTCTTTCGAATAACTCATCAATTTTGAAGGAAAATTAATAAATGTAAAAGAGTGTATGTCTGCACACAACCAGGGCACACTGGTGACATCACTGCTGTGTAACTCAGCATGGGGTTCAGTGCCAGCTAATCCAGCTTTACTAATCCTGTAGTCTTAGACTAGTAGTTGTAGTATAGTTTAGTTTAGTGTCCCAAATGCTTTCTAACAGCCCCAGACCAGCTATAGTTAGATAGCCGCACCTGAATAGACAGGATGTGCCAGCGCCGGGAGAGCCGAGCTAAGGTATGGGGGCTGTACATGATGGTTCATGTACTTACCCGGATGGTGTACAGATCACACAGGACTTAAATGGCACTGGATGAATGATCGGGCTAGGTGTAGGAGACCGAACCTAGTTGAATCCCATACAGGAATGTGTGCTTTGTTTAAGGTGGTAAAGGATAACCCCTCGGCCTTAATCAAAAGTGAAATCATGGCAGAATGTGATGCCAATCCAATATTGAGCAGTAGAAAAACAAACTGAGTTTGTGTTGTCTTTGTCAGAAGGACAAAAGAGGTGAGCACTTGACATCACCTCCAAGTCATCATGTCCTAGACCATGATGGGTACACAATGCTGGCAAGGAACATTCCCATGTTCAGTGAAATTAATGAAATGCCACTGATAATGGATCCAGCAAGGCTGGATGAAGGTGATGGCATAGAGGCCACCTCAGGAAAAAATGCAGCAAAATACCATGAACTGTCGCTTGTTGTTTAACAACACTAAACTGGGACCGTGCAAGAAAGCGACAACCAATGACCAGACCAGCAACACTGAGACTAGTCGTGCAAAACTGCGCCGAACCAGTCATGACAATGAAGTTTGCATTTTCTGTGAGAAAGTGGCACCTGCATCTGATCTCAGACAGGCTAGTACTAAGGGCCTTGACTTGAAATTGCGTGAATGTGCAGAGATACTTAGTGATGGCAAGCTCCTTGCTAAGTTGACTGGTGGGGATGTCATTGCACAGGAGTTTAAGTATCACCATGCCTGTCTTTGTGCCCTCTACAACAGAAAAAGGTCCTACCTGAGGAGCCTTGAGAAAGACCAAGGTAGCACTGAGTCAGAATCAGATGTGTATCCACTAGTTCTGTCAGAACTGATGACATACATTGTTGAAAAAAAAACCTTTGTTCAGATGATCCAGTCACATTTCGGCTGGCAGATATTTGCCACCTCTACCAACAACGTCTGGAACAATTAGGTGTAGAGTCACCAAGTGTAAATTCCACGAGACTCAAAGACAAACTTCAGGCAGAAATTCCAGAACTTGAGGCTCATAAATCTGGCAGAGATGTATTACTTGCATTTCAAAAGGATGGGGAAAAGCACTTGCTCAATCATCTGATCTTTCAGAGGCAGTTATCATTGCTAAAGCAGCAAATATTCTCAGAAAGTCTATACTTGATCATCAGTCACGGTTTGATGGCACATTTTCTGGAGGCTTGTGTACGAAATTCTGTGCCTCCTCCTGCTCCAGTTTGTAGGGATGGTTGAGCATGGGGCTGACATCAAGTCACAGTTACGATTTGGAGCATCAAAGTCAGACCAGGCCATTGCACAGCTCATGCAGTTCAACTGCTACCCCCGATACAAAGAGGGAGCAACAACTCATAGACAAGACAGAGTTGTTCCAGTTCCTGGCAGACAAAGTTGCCCAGATGTCTGCCACAAATGTTGTCATTGCCACGAAAGGGTCTGCTTGTCCTCAGCACTCATGAGGCTAGTCTTCAGGGACTGGAAAAGTGCTCTCATGAGGAAGCTGACACCCGATCTTTCTCCATGCCAAATATGCCACAGAACATGGAGCCAAGACCATCACGGTTAAAGCAAATGACACAGATGTTCTTGTCGTTGCAGTCAGTGCTTTCTCCACTCTCCACAATCTAGGCTAGAGAAGCTATGGGTGGCATTTGGCCAAGGCCAGAGCCTGCGCTGGATTGCTGTGCATGACCTGTGCAACTCTCTGGGCAAGGAGAAGGTGAATGGCATGCTCTTCTTCCATGCATTCACAGGCTGTGATGCAGTGTCAGCCTTCCGGAGCAAGGGCAAGAAGACCGCCTGGCAGACATGGAACATCTTTCCAGAGGCCTCCACTGTGTTCTCCAAACTGAGTCACTACCCTCTCAGAGTGGAAGAGAGTGACCTGAAGGTCCTGGAGAGGTTTGTCATACTTATGTATGAAAGATCCAGCACTGCTGGCACTGTGGGATGAGGCTAGACTTGATATGTTTGCCAGAAAACAAAGGGCATATGAGGCCATTCCACCAACCAGGGGGAGCTCTCCTCCAACACACCAAGCGTGCTGCGCACCAGGCTGGTTGTGTGTGGGGCAGGCCACCCAGTGTCAGCCACAGCCAGAGAACCCTGCTGAGTGGGGATGGCAAAAGTCTGGTGAAGCATGGCAAGTCCTCTGACAACCAACTCGCCCTTAGCCAAGAGTTGCCAACAGCTTACCAAATGTGGATGCAAAGCAGGCTGTCGGGAAAGGGGTGCTACAAGTTGGGTCTTCCCTGCACAGCTCTGTGCACTTGCAAATGTGAAGTCTAGATAAATATTGCCCTCTCTTCAGTAGATAATCTAGCTTGAGCATCCAACGTGTCATGCTATGCCTACCTTTCTTATCCTCGAATTTTTCAAAGGTGTAGGTTGAGAGACCTATACATAGATTGGTTGCGTTTAGTCCGTATTTCTTCTTTTCTTTTTATGGTTACAGTCTTAGACACAATGTTGTATGTGACCATACCATTACTATTTCAGTTGAAAATAGCATATTAGTTAAACTGTCTGATCACATGAATATACCATTAAATAAAAACAGTTGGTCTCTATGTTCGCTAGCGTGTGGATAGAAAAAAAAAAACTTTTATGGCAAAACCATTTTGTACGCCATCTTGGTTACAATTCATTTAGTAAGGGTTTTCAATAAAATGTGTGGTATGGAACATTTTTATAACCTAAAAGTCAAGGTTTAAAAAAACTGGCATATTCCATCCAATAGATGCTCCCAAACCAGTGAATCTCCAACATACATGGCGGCCATTTTGAAAAATAGCCGCCATCTTGGATTTTCAGGTGGCCAGCGCCCTTTTCTAAGAGAGCGTAGTCTTAGGAATGTTTGTGCCAAATTTCATGCTTGTTTCACTATCTGAACGATTTTTACAGCAATCTGCTGCACTATAAACACTTGCGGAGCGGTCGAAAGGCTGAAACATAAGGCCCAAAACTGGTACACTCTGTTGCAAAACACAGAACGTAGATATTTCCTGGATTCTGGATGTAGAGGAATGTGGAAATAGGCATCTTGCACATCTATAGTAGTCATCCAGTCGCCCAGGTGAATGGCTGACATGACAGAGTGACTTGTTTCCATCTTGAATTTTGTCTTTTTGACAAAAAAATTCAAGGTGCTTATGTCTAGTACTGGCCTCCAACCCCGATGCCTTGGGGACTACGAAGCGACGGTTGTAAAAACCATCCGACCGGATTTCTTCAACTTCCTCAACAGCTGTCTCCTTGAGGAGGGTTGACACTTCATTGCAGAGGGCCAAATACTTCTCGGATCCAACCGAGTAAGTGGTCAATGTGATAGGAGTGTTCATTAATGGGGGCTTCTCCCTGAATGGGATGGAGTAGCCCTGTTTCAGCACTGACACAATTCACTCCTCCGCTCATCTTGTGCTCTACCTCCCCCAGTAAAGGAGGAGCCTAACTCCTACTGGCACATGGAGGAAAGGATCCTCACTTCTGAGGAGCAGGCTTGGAAGACGGATTCTTAAAAGGTCAGGACAAGAAGCGCAGATTCGTCCTATGCCTAGACTGGGCTCTGGGTCTGCTCCACTTCAGCCTCTGCCCTTTCAAGGTGGCAGACCCAGAGCCCAGTCTAGGCATAGGACGAACCTGGTACTTGTCGATGGAGTCTCCCTGGGATATCTAGACGAGCGAGCTAAAAGGTCCTGTGCACTTTTCTTCTGAAGTTCCAAAGAAATGTCGCTGACAGTAGACTGAGGGAAGAGGTGCTGGAGATCGAGAGGAGAATACAATAGGGCAGACTTCTGAGAAGCAGCGACACTCTTCATAGTGAACGAGCACCTGAGCTCTCTCTTCTTCAAAACTCCCATCGTGTAGAGAGAGGCTAACTCCTGAGAGCCATCTCTGATGTCCCTATCTGTGCATGACAGGACATTCAGCCAATCCGATGTGACTTCCTCAAGGAGCAATGAGCAATTCTTTATCTTGTGGGGCTAAGGCCCCCACCGACCAGTTTAAAAAGCTTAAAACTTCAAACATCCAAACAAATTCTTCCAAAGGTGGTCAAGTTCTGTAGGGGAGAACATCATCTTAGCGGTGGTAAAGGCTGACCTCCTAGATGAGTCAATAAGTCCAGGGAAGTCCCCCTGGGAGGAGGTAGCCACTTCCAGTGAGGGAGCTTCTCCGGTCTCATACGAAGAATACCTCAAGCGCGCAAGGCAAGAGGGAGGATAGCTGATGGAAGACTTCCTGTGCTCTCTCTTCTCCGAGAGCCAGCTGTCCAGATCATTGACAGCCTTCCTAGCGGAAGATGACAGCACCATCTTCCGGAACCTGGAGGAATTGGAAGGCTTGTCACTGATGAAAAACGTCGAAGCAGGGGAGGTCGGGGCTGGAGGCGGGAAAAATCCTGGAAAGTTCTGCAGCAAGTACATCACTAAAGCTGCATAGGCTGTCGGAGGGGAGCCCTGACCCACATCACCAATTTCACCTTCATCCTCTGATGAAAAGGGGGATAGAAGCAAATCTTGAGGGGCCTGGGCCAAAGAAGAAGGCTCTCTCTTGAGCAAATTTAAGATGTCCACCAGCTGAAGCTGAATGGGAGCTAGCAATACGTCCATTGTGTCTGCGGAAGGTGTCTGAGCTGGAGTCTTGGGCATTGAAGGGCACTCGGATACTGAAGGGCACTCAAGCATTGATGGGTACTCAGGGATAACTGGGGGAATGGGTGCTAAAGGGTGCTCAGGCAGTAACGGGCGCTCAGGGACTACCAAGAGTCCAGGCGTTGCTGGGAGATTGGTTGCTCTTGGGAGCTTGGGTGCTACTGGGCGCTCGTGAAACGACGAGGAGTGTCTCAAGAGGAGAAGAATGCTTGGGCTCACGCACAGGATACACTGGAGAAAAGCATTCTGGGGAATCCCAGAAACTACAAGGAGCCTGCTGCGGGGGTTCCCCAAATTTCTTGTAAGGCACTGGAGGGGAGGAGACCATGTCTGGCGCTGGCTTTTCAGTGGCCGCGATTCATCACTGAAGCACCAGTGGCGCCTATTCTTGGGGCTGGGGGGCTGGAAGCCTTGGAACTCGAGGATAGCCTACTCACTTCTATTCGGATGCCTTTCCAATGGCTATCCTTTGCTGCGACGTGGGAGGTTGCAACAGGTCCGACAGAGGTCACAACTGCCCGTGGGCAGACCCCACCAACCAACCCTTGGGCCTCCGGTATGACTGCTCCCAGGTGTAGGGGAGTATGCCAGTGACCTTTGCCTAGGAGCGTCGGCGGGACGAGCAGCCACCACTTCCACTGACACTTCACTAACACTAGCACTTTTTCCACTTTGTCCATAAGGACATACACTGCAGCACCCAAATGGGTCACAATATCCACAATTAACCCCGTTCTGACATCAAAATTACGTACGAGTTTCGACTTGAGACTGGCAAGGCGATCAGGCTTAGAAGCGAGGAAGCTGTGTAAAGGAGTAGGCTAAATAGTCAGAGAAATGGGAACGGGTGACACAGAGGGAGCAAGTAAAAGTAATACAGGAATACCGCCATCAGCAGAACTAACTACGGTCTTGCTATCTACTGTCTGTTTTTCAGCTCTACTGGCCGCCTTACGTTTCCTGTCTTTGACTAATTTTGCTAAATGAGACACCAAAACCTTCCATTTCCCAGCATCCCACTCTGAACATTTACCACATGTTCAGTCAACTAAAAACCTTCCATTTCCTAGCATCCCACTTTGACCATTATCACATGTTCAGTCAACTAAACACTCTTGTCCCCTACATTCTACACGCATAGAGTGAGAGTCATATTTCTCTTTGGTGAGCCTAGTATTGCAGCCTTTGCTGCAATAGCGTAGGCTAGCAACACTAGAGTCAGACATACTAGGTAAAGTCTAAGAAGTCAACAACCGAGTTATAATGGAAGTCAAATTGAAGAAAAAACGTGGAGCGTGTGAATGTCCGGGGTACACCCAATTTGCCGCCAAAAAAATGCTATAGAAAATGCAATGAAAATAGCTCCTTATGTGTTTGATCTTTATAAAAAAATCACTGCTGTATTTGGTGGTGCAATGGAAAAAAAAAAAAGCAACAGAAAAACTACTAACGGTAAGGGGACCCTGTTGGAAACTGGGGTTTTGGGTGGGGGGAAGCAACAGATGGGTTTCATGCCGCCTGTAACATACAGAATTCCCGATTTTCTGACCCGCTAGTCTGCGCAGAAGAGGTTGACCTGCTACGCTACATGCGTGAGGCTGACCCGCTACACTGCATACAGGAGGCTGACTCGATACTCTGCGCACAAAATGTTGTCCCGCCACTCTACTTACAACAGGCTACAACATTCAGGTAGTGTACCCTGATGCACCTACGGACACCGCTACAAGTAGCTACATAAGAAACAATGGTTAGGCTACTCCCTACCTACATTAGAAATATTGTAGGTAAAATTATACTTTACACCCGGACTGCCTCTCCGGCTACACACGATATTTTTCTTGCTTACTCTGATGGCTTTTGCAAGTCTCATACCATTACTTTTTTTTGGAAATCATTAGTTTTTTACTTTTTTTAAAGTCGGTCATTGTTCGGAAGCCTCCAGCCAGCATATAAAGTCATTTTGTCTTGTTAGCTTTCTTGTTTTCTGATGTTATTATCTTCGGCATTTTCTTTCCTTGTCCAGTCGACCATGATCAGTTGCCTTTTTTAATAATTCTTGACTGTTTGCCATAAGCAATACTTTGCCCACAACACAAAGCCTTCATTGTAGTGCCTACAGCATTGCAATATGGTGCTGTGTATGAAGTCAACATAAGTTACAGAAAATTTTAGTTCTGATTTTACATTTTTCTCTATGTAAAGAACAAATTTTTGTATTTGTGTAGGAAAAAAAAAAGAGTGGTTTGCTTTTTTTGAGTGTGTATTTTTAAATGTTAAAATGTTTATTCTATTCAGGTAAAATAGGAAAATGAAAGCGATACACATCATTTGTACAGTACACCTATCAAATTGTGCATTGTGTACAGGGGAAAAAAATGTTTGCTGTTTTTCTGTACAAGTTTTTCAAGTGTTATACTGCAGAGTACTTTTCCATATGTTTGGGCAAAATAGGAAAATGAAAGTGATACCCATCTTATTTGGTACTGTATTATACTGTAGAGTATATACAGCTACATATGAGAGAAAAAATGAAGTTCACTTTTTTTTCACAGTGTACTTATACAATATACATTCTTTACAAATATGTGAAAATAAACTAGCTAACTGCCTTTTACACCAAGTTTTCAGTTTAAAGTGTGATGGTTGTTGTTTATAGCGTATTTAGTGTTTAAAGTTATGCAATATAAGAGTAAGGGTAAGTTGCCATTTCACACCTGTAGAGTTTCATTTGACCTTATCTGGATTTTCACCTTATCCAGTAGGGCCTTGGCTCTGTTAGTCTGGATAATTCAAGGACTACTGTAGCTCTAACTTTTTACTCATTTTAACAGGAGCTGATGTAATAGTGAAAAAAATGGTACCAATCAACAGAGCAATCATTGGCAAAAAGAAGTTGGCAAAGTGGAGCAACACAAACTATGAACTG